>NC_092093.1:76151267-76451267 GCF_045679555.1 Salvelinus alpinus
TGACATCAATTTAAGAGTTAAGCTGAAAAGTCTTGGATTAGTGGTGAGCAGTTAACTTAGCGCCTTGTTTCTTCTGTCGGCCCTGCGTGAAGCCTTGTCTGTCTGACTGTGGAGGGTGGAACTCTACCCTCAGCCCTTTCAGTCCCTTCCCTGCATCCCAATTAGAACCCTATTCCCAATGTAGTGCACTACTTAGACCAGGGCTCATAGAGCTCTGGTCAAAAGTAGTGCACTATATAGGGTATAGGATGCCATTTGGGAACCAACCTGCCTCAACCCCTTCAGTCCCTCAATCAGCAAATGGACCTATGATCCCTGGCTCTGGCCCTCCCTCTCTCACCACCCATGGAGGGGGTCTTTGTGTGCTAGTGGGGTGTAAACAAATCCAATATACACTGCATTGTGTAGAAACCCTGAGGGTCCAAATAAAGTTAGTCCAAAGGTACCAAATCACCTCTGTTAATGATTGCTTCCTTAAAGCCAGTTCAACCCACTATTCGTGATCCTGGTTTATTTAGATAAATCGTGAGATTGATTAGATGGTCTTGGTTCTCAGATGTGTCTAAACAGGTCTGGTGAGTGTTTAGACCAGAGACCACCAGCCAGGATACACCATGTAAACAGTCCACACATTGGGCCATAAGGCGAAAACCTTAAACCATACCACAGACTGACTCGATCTTCACAGTGTGTGTATGCAAGGCCTGCCTTAAATCATAGCCTAGCCCTAGACTGACTCTATTTACATTTTAGTCATTTAGCAGATGCTCTTATCCAGAGCGACTTACAGTAGTGAGTGCATACATTTTTTTGTACTGGTCCCCATGGTAATCAAACCCACAACCCTGACAACGCCATTCTCTACCAACTGAGCTACACGGGACTACTATATACAATGTGTGAACACTGTAAATCACCAGTAATGTCAGAAACAGCAGAAGTTATGAAGAGATTCTCCCCTAGATTCTCTCTGAATTGACGCCAGGCCATAGCTAGTATCATGGTAGTCATAAGTGACCGTTTCTGTATCACTATAGACCTACAGTGGCTCTGTTGTGTCAGGCTATGTCTCTCTATGAGCTGCTGTGTTACTCAGGAAAGGAAGCTTTTACTAAATACCTAGGGGAGGAACATCGGCTATTTGCTATTCAGTGAATAATCACTTGTGTAATACATGTTGTGTATACAAAGTAAGGTGATCAGGAAATGACTGTCTGATACATTAAGCAAATAACCATTGCTGTCACTGCGTAGATAATTGAATGTGACACCTCTAATAAGTATGCTATTGACATAAGTCATTGTCAATGCAAATCTGCCTGACTTGTTGGCATGAGGGTGTTACTGCTTATCTAGGTTATGTTTACAGACTTCCTGCATTAACTTCATCATTTACCTCAATATGAAGTTATTATGTTTGTTTGAATGTCTAAGATATTTGGACAGGTGTACTGTAGGCTACAGTATGTGAATCCCTCATCACATCTTCCTTAGACAGTGTCTATATCCCCAATGGCACCCTATTCCCTATGTAGTGAGTCCTGGTCAAAAGTAGTGCACTATATAGGGAATAGGGTGCCATTTGAGAAGCAGCCCAAGTCTTTTTTTTGTCTAATTAGCATACAGGAGGGTTAACTAGGGAAAGAAGAGTATCCAGGAAACGCAGAGTGTTGTGTTAAAAACCTGATACAGCAAGACAAGACAACAAAACACAACAGCATAATGTGTTATTGTGCTGAGCCTCAGGATGTGCTGCGTAGACTATCCTATCATGCCATTATTAAAATGAATGGGGTCATGGAGGGAGACTGCAAGACTAGCTTAATTGTGTTGTCTGACTCCTTTCATTGCCTTACAGTCATTGTCTGCATCCCAAATGACACCCCATTACCTATTTAGTGCACTACGTTTGACTAGACCACTATTTGAGTGCAGACTTGATCTGTAGTCTTATTTCTCTCCACTTAGCTACTTTCTTAGGGGGTTTCATCTCAAATGACAGATGTGCCATCACTAAAAACAGAACAGAGAAGGGAGGGAGGACACCTTGATTCGATTTTTAGTTCAAGCAAAAACTTCTGCGCTGTATACAGAGGGATGCAATTTAATTCCGATCCCTTTATTAGGATAGGGATCAGAATGGGCCTCGTTCACATCTCCACAATAAGGGTGTCAGGAAACAGATGTAACTAACATTCATTAACAATGGAAGGGTGTCAAAATCCAGATCTAGGACGGTTCTTTTCCCTTCTTTAATCCCTGTCAGCATGGTGCATCACATGTCTACACGCCAATTAAACCAGTGAATAGACATGAAGATTGTTCTGTTGTTTCTTTCCACCGTCCATGCCTGTATTGGGTGGTGCGCATATGAGGACCGGAGTGACATTTGTAGTTGTTTGTATTATTCAAGTGATGTTCATCAATATTTTGCGAATGACATAAATATTCAATGTGACATGGATGTTTATGTTTGCCAGGCGATGGATGTCTCAAACTTTTGTGAAAATTGCTTGTCTTGCATCCATCGAAGTGACAGGAATGTTGCAACATGAAAAAATACCAAATTGAAACAAGATAATCATACCATGACAATTAGCAGCTCACAGATGACTGTAAAGATTGGCCTGCTGCAATGTACATATTATGTTTTTGTACGCTACTTAAGTTGAGATATGCAAATTCAATAAGTTATGAAACGTGAAAATTAACATACGCAACTGGCATAATTTGGAATGTTTATATTTACGTCATGAAACTAAACACCGACTATAACATGAATCTTATCTGGTCTTTTTAGGGTCAAAGAAAATGAACCAGTTTGTCAATAATTCAGATGATAACTGATTAATGAGTTGTGAGTCAAATATCTAAAGGCCCAGTGCAGTCAAAAATGTGATTTCCTGTGTTTTAAATATATTCTAAACTATGAGGTTAGAATAATACTGTAAAATTGTGAAAATGATGATAATACCCTTTTAGTGTAAGAGCTGTTTGAAAAGACCGCCTGAAATTTCAGCCTGTTTTGGTGGGGATGGAGTTTTGGCCTAACTGGTGACATCACCAGGGGTGGTCAATTACATTTACATTTACATTTAAGTCATTTAGCAGACGCTCTTATCCAGAGCGACTTACAAATTGGTGCATTCACCTTATGATATCCAGTGGAACAACCACTTTACAATAGTGCATCTAACTCTTTTAAGGGGGAGGGGGGGGTTAGAAGGATTACTTTATCCTATCCTAGGTATTCCTTAAAGAGGTGGGGTTTCAGGTGTCTCCGGAAGGTGGTGATTGACTCCGCTGACCTGGCGTCGTGAGGGAGTTTGTTCCACCATTGGGGTGCCAGAGCAGCGAACAGTTTTGACTGGGCTGAGCGGGAACTGTACTTCCTCAGAGGTAGGGAGGCGAGCAGGCCAGAGGTGGATGAACGCAGTGCCCTTGTTTGGGTGTAGGGCCTGATCAGAGCCTGAAGGTACGGAGGTGCCGTTCCCCTCACAGCTCCGTAGGCAAGCACCATGGTCTTGTAGCGGATGCGAGCTTCAACTGGAAGCCAGTGGAGAGAGCGGAGGAGCGGGGTGACGTGAGAGAACTTGGGAAGGTTGAACACCAGACGGGCTGCGGCGATCTGGATGAGTTGTAGGGGTTTAATAGCACAGGCAGGGAGCCCAGCCAACAGCGAGTTGCAGTAATCCAGACGGGAGATGACAAGTGCCTGGATTAGGACCTGCGCCGCTTCCTGTGTGAGGCAGGGTCGTACTCTGCGAATGTTAGTGAATAGACCAATAAGAAAAAGAGTTCTAAACCTCTCTGCCAATAACAGCTATTTTTCTGTTTTCCCTTCTCCACTCAGACCACTGCCAGACAGTCCTAGCAAAATTCTAGCTTGAGAAATTGCTCTTTGGTCAGAAGCAATTTTTGTTTATTTTTGACAATTTTAATTGAAAACAAGGTAAGGTACTTAATTGTTGCCCAGAAATGGTTTGATATTGAGATACAAATGGCTGTATTGGACCTTTAACAAGTCTGATTCCAGTGATAATTTTTTCATGGTTACCTGAATCAGTTTTTTTTTTTTTAATTGATCGCATACATTTGTTATGTAAAAACAATGCTCTTTGGTCTGATATGATATTTATTAATGCAACTGTTAGGAACGGATACCCATTCAATTAATTACCATAGTACTGCATGTGGTTCAGAGTTAAAACATTAGATGTATTGCCCTTGAGTTACTAGCCTAACACCATCAATACAATAATCATATTTTGAATAAAACATTATTGTCACGTTCCTGACCTATTTTTATGTTATTTTGATTATGCTTAGTTGGTCAGGGCGTGAGTTGGGGTGGGCATTGTATGTTGTGTGTGTTTTGGTTAGTCTATGGGTGTTGTATGTGTATGGGATAGAGTATTGTTAGGTTGTCTAGTTATGTCTATGGCTGCCTAGATTGGGTCTCAATCAGAGACAGCTGTCATTCATTTGTCTCTGATTGGGAGCCATATTTAAGGTAGCCATAGGCAGTAGGCTTTTGTGGGTAGTTGTCTTGTTTAACGTTTGTTGCTCGTCTGGGCACTTGCGTTATTTAGCTTCACGATCATTTGTTGTTTTGTTTGTTTGTAATAGTGTTTTCGTTTCATGTTCATCTTCGTTCGTTTAATTAAAAGAAGATGGCTTATTTTCCTCATGCTGCGTTTTGGTCTGTCTCTCCTCCACACGATCGTGACAGAACTACCCACCACAACAGGACCAAGCGGATTGAGGAAGGAGGGAAGGAACTAAAGCAATGGAGAGAAGAGGAATGGAGTTGGGAGCAAATTTTCAATGGAGAAGGACCCTGGGCTAAGGTTGGTGTGAATCGCCGCTTGAGGGAGGAGAAGAAGGCAGCCACAGCCCAGGAGCGCTGGTATGAGGAGGCAGCACGTAAGAGAGGCTGGAAGCCCGAGAGGCTCACCCAAAAATTTCTTGGGGGGGGGGCTAAAGGGGAGTGTGGCGAAGCCGGGTTGGATACCTGAGCCAACTCCCCGGGCTTACCGTGGAGTAAGAGGGCGTCGTACTGGTCAGACACCGTGTTATGCGGTAAAGCGCACGGTGTCCCCAGTACGCGTGCTTAGCCCAGTGCGGGCTATTCCACCTTGCCGCACTGGGAGGGCTAGGTTGGGCATCGAGCCGGATGCCATGAAGCCGGCCCAACGTATCTGGCCTCCAGTACGTCTCCTCGGGCCGGTGTACATGGCACCAGCCTTACAGGTGATGTCCCCGGTTCACCTGCATAGCCCAGTGCGGGCTATTCCACCTCGCCGCACTGGCAGGGCTACGGGGACCATTCAACCTGGTAAGGTTGGGGAGGCTCGGTGCTCAAGAGCACGTGTCCTCCTTCACGGTCCGGTATATCCGGCGCCACCTTCCCACCCCAGTCCAGTACCACCAGTGCCTACACCACGCACCAGGCTTCCAGTGCATCTCCAGAGCCCTGTTCCTCTTCCACGCACTCTCCCTATGGTGCGTGTCTCCAGCCCAGTGCCTCCAGTTCCGGCACCACGCACCAAGCCTCCTGTGCGTCTCCAGAGCCCTGGACGCACTGTTCCTTCTCCCCGCACTCGCCCTGAGGTGCGTGTCCTTAGCCCGGTACCTCCAGTTCCGGTACCACGCACCAGGCCTACAGTGCGTCTCAGCCGGCCAGAGTCTGCCGTCTGCCCAGCGGCGCCTGAACTGCCCGTCTGCCCAGCGGCGCCTGAACTGCCCGTCTGCCCAGCGGCGCCTGAACTGCCCGTCTGCCCAGCGGCGCCTGAACTGCCCGTCTGCCCAGCGGCGTCTGAACTGCCCGTCTGCCCAGCGGCGTCTGAACTGCCCGTCTGCCCAGCGGCGTCTGAACTGCCCGTCTGCCCAGCGGCGTCTGAACTGCCCGTCTGCCATACGCCGTCTGAACTGTCCGTCTGCCATGAGCCTGCAAAGCCGCCCGTCTGCCATGAGCCTGCAAAGCCGCCCGTCTGCCATGAGCCTGCAAAGCCGCCCGTCTGCCAGACAGGAGCCGCTAGAGCCTTCCGCCAGACCGGATCAGCCAGAGCCTTCCGCCAGACCGGATCAGCCAGAGCCTTCCGCCAGACCGGATCAGCCAGAGCCTTCCGCCAGACCGGATCAGCCAGAGCCTTCCGCCAGACCGGATCAGCCAGAGCCTTCCGCCAGACCGGATCAGCCAGAGCCTTCCGCCAGACCGGATCAGCCAGAGCCTTCCGCCAGACCGGATCAGCCAGAGCCTTCCGCCAGCCATGACCAGCCAGAGCCGTCAGCCAGCCATGACCAGCCAGAGCCGTCAGCCAGCCATGACCAGCCAGAGCCGTCAGCCAGCCATGACCAGCCAGAGCCGTCAGCCAGCCATGACCAGCCAGAGCCAGCCAGCCAGGATCCGCCGTCCCTCAGCCCGGAGCTGCCGTCCCTCAGCCCGGAGCTGCCGTCCCTCAGCCCGGAGCTGCCGTCCCTCAGCCCGGAGCTGTCGTCCCTCATCCCGGTGTTGCCCCTTATCCCGGTGCTGCCCCTTATCCCGATGCTGCCCCTTCAGTTAGGTGGGTTTAGTTGGAGGGTGGTCATTGGGGGGGGGGATACGGAAGCGGGGAGTGACTATGGTGGTGTGGGGACAGCGTCCAGAGCCGGAGCCACCACCGTGGACAGATGCCCACCCAGACCCTCCCCTAGACTTTTGGTGGTGCGTTCGGAGTACGCACCTTGAGGGGGGGGTTATGTCACGTTCCTGACCTATTTTTATGTTATTTTGATTATGCTTAGTTGGTCAGGGCGTGAGTTGGGGTGGGCATTGTATGTTGTGTGTTTTGGTTAGTCTATGGGTGTTGTATGTGTATGGGATAGTGTTTGTTAGGTTGTCTAGTTATGTCTATGGCTGCCTAGATTGGGTCTCAATCAGAGACAGCTGTCATTCATTTGTCTCTGATTGGGAGCCATATTTAAGGTAGCCATAGGCAGTAGGCTTTTGTGGGTAGTTGTCTTGTTTAACGTTTGTTGCTCGTCTGGGCACTTGCGTTATTTAGCTTCACGATCATTTGTTGTTTTGTTTGTTTGTAATAGTGTTTTCGTTTCATGTTCATCTTCGTTCGTTTAATTAAAAGAAGATGGCTTATTTTCCTCATGCTGCGTTTTGGTCCGTCTCTCCTCCACACGATCGTGACAATTATGGTTAAGTTTATTCAGAAAACTGACGCTGACAAGAAATAATTCATAAACTTTGCAAAAGTGTTTAAAAAATATATATATGTATTATATTTTTTTTATACAAGGATGTAAGTTTGTTTGGGAAAATATTCTACTTGTGGTGGAGTGGGCAGAAAAAGTTAGATACCAAATATTTCAAGAGATACATATTTGGCCTTAATCAATAAAAAAAAACTCTGTAAAGGTCTGTTTTCAACATTAAAATGAAAGTGTACTAATGTTCAATATTTTTTTTGCTTTTTCAGTGTATTTTTCTTACTGGTTCAGCAAATTCCAGATATTTAAAAAACAAATAGCCTTAATAACAAGTAGACGCGCCCTAAGCAGGCATTAGCCATAAACCTAGCCATGAAGTCAGTCTGTCCAATCAGGCTTGATAAAGTATGTTACTCTATATAGGCCCAGATGGAACACTAAGGTTAGCTGAGTCCCAAAATTTCCACCCCTCATTTTTGACTACAGCAGTTGTACTGTACCCTAGGGCCCCTTCGCTATTTCATATTCTACACCTACAGTATATGAGGCAGCATTACTCAGAGGTGAGAAAGTCCTATTGATTTGTCGGCTGAATCACAGCACCTCATCATCACCTTAGTCTTGTCAGAGTGATAGAGCGGGAAGGGGGGGGCAGAGAGAGAGGTGCCAAAGCTCTGTCACTTGTTCAAGTTCAGTGACATCAGTAAAATCACTGCACATTCCCATGAATAAGGACAGACAGCTAGGGGTAGGAAGAGTATGTTGAGGGAGGGGACTTAGCAGTGTAATACAGTGGGATTCTGCTGATGCTTGTGGTCCTCTAGCCGCCACATGTTCCTCCACTTTTCCTGTCTCTCTTTCTCTTCCATTGTCTCCTCTTCAGTCCAGACCAGCAATCAGCTAGAGAGGAAAGGAGAGAAAGAGACAGGACAGCCCCCTGTATTCTCTTCAATCGAGTCCTTCAGTTCTTCAGTTCCTCCTTCTCTTCCCCTGTCTCTGTCTCCTCCTCAGTCCAGACCGGTGGCTCCCTGACAGGACTCCTTAATGACTCCGGCACAATGCCTCACACCTCCCCGCCACACAACAAAGGGACACCAACCAGATGGCAAATTAGCAGCGATTGTTCAAAAACATTGTGGTCCATTGATGACAGGTGCACAGGAGAGAAGGAGGGAGAGAAAGAGAGAGAGTTGGGGAGGGAGGCTGCAGTAGACCACTGTTTGGATAGTGTCTTTCTCCATTCAGCGGCTTAGCGCTCCTCCACTCGTTTACTTTCTGAGGGAAACTGTCTGGGAATGATTATTTCTGATTCCAGGGGCCAAGCCGTTTAACACGCATCAGCCAGATTCAATCTGTAGTGCAAGGCTTCTTCCCCCATCTTATTGCTGAGTGAATTCTCTCTCCCTTCTTCTCTCTAGCTCCTCTCTCTTTCTCTCTCAATTCAATTCAATTCAATTTAAGGGCTTCATTGGCATGGGAAGCATATGTTAACATTGTCAAAGCAAGTGAACTAGATCATAAACAAGCAGTTGTACTGTACTGTACCCTTTCTCTCTCTCACACACACACACACACACACTCCATGTCTGAGGAGATACATGTGAAGAGGTGTTGAAGTGAATGCTTGGATACAGCTAGCTATGACATCAGACCCCCTCTCTTGTATATATTATATCCACCTGCCACGTCATTAAAGTAGCAGGTGGTGGGAAACAGCATAACATATTTGTCAGAAGGTCACTCACTTTTATCATAGACGGTTCTTCTGGAGTGCTGCTCTTCCACAAGTTGGTCATATTAGAAATCTAAAAAGTATAAGGAAATGTATTTAAATTTGATCAACCTGGTATTATATTTTTGCAATTGCACCGTACCTTAAGAACAGTATATTCATTTTGTTTAAAAAAATAAAAGTTCCCAAGGACATTTGTTCAAAATGAAAAAAAAAAGAAGGGGCTTCGATGCCAAACTGTGTATGATGGCAAAAGACTGAAGATGAGGTAGTGTGTTTGGAGTTATATTTAGAAATTACAGGATTGGTCCTCTAACCACAGAGCAGAGAGAGAGACAGGCCACGGTTTGGGTCTCACCCAGCCATAACAAACCAGGACTTATTTTAGCCTGCTGCTGAAAGAGGTTGGGAACACACACACACACTTCTGATCTGAGGCCTGCGGTATTTACCCAGAACCACAATCTATTACTATTAAAAAATAAATCAAAATATAAAATAAAAGGCCAAGAATATCAGCCATTAAACGTTTGCTATATTACAACATAGCTCCCTTCCACAGCATGCAATTAGATTTGATTTAAACTGGCTTACTGTAAGTACAACAGAACCACTGTAAAAACTAGCCGTAGTGGTGTTATTAGCAACAGCAGCAGCATTAGTCGTTAAGACTATACTGAAGAAAAAAAAGGTTCTTAAATCGTTCGTCCTCAGCTCTTAAGGTTCCTTGCTTGGAGAACTCTTGCCCAATAAAGCACCTTTGACTTAATAGTGGGGTTCTTGACATGGCATGCACTGTTCTTCAGAATTCTAAAAGGTTCTTGAAATGTATGGAAGCCTGCCGATGCGTCCCTTTCATAGCAGACAGTAAATTGGTCAGTGTTAACTGGTGTTGATTTTTCAGTGTAACATTTCTAGTGTTGATTCAGGAGTTAAATGAACACTGTAAAGAGTTGAATTAACACTCAGTGGTGTAAAATAATCCCGGTGTTGCTGTTAATAACCAGATTTGAACCAAAACCACGCCCATCACTATCATATTTCTCAGCATGCTCTATTGCAGGTTGATTGTTTAATAACCTTTTACTGCAGTGGGCTAAATCAAGGTCACATATAATGATTCTTGGTAGTCTTAAACAAATCTACATTGAAACAAAAGTATACACCTCAAACACATGTCAGATATAGAGTTGAAACATATTCAAATTTCAGTTTGCATCCCAATATTATAGATGACTGAAATATATTTTTAAACTGTTCGACATAAAAACACTGGATTTTCGGCCTTTTGTTTTTTACATATAATCTTTATTAATGATGAAATTATGAAACATATAAATAACAACTATTTCAATCAGTTAAGTGGTCTTATTGCACCCATTACTGAAATGGTTGTTCCAGTTTATATTTTTAAGGTAGTCTCATATTGTAGTCTTCCCAACCCTGGCAGTCATTCTAAATGGAGATTGCCGGTGAATAAAAACTCCAAATGTTGGATCTCCCCACTCTGGCTGGGTTCCAATAGGAATTACACATCACTTTGCAAACCATAATAATGTGACTTGCAGGCCTAATGTGGCCTGTAAACCATGAGTTTCAGGCCACTGTAGTAGGGTAAAACTATGCCCTCAAAAAAAGGCCTTGTGAAATTCACTACCAGTCAAAAGTTTTAGAACACCTATTCATTCAAGGGTTTTTCTTTATTTTTATTATTTTCTACAGTGTAGAATACTAGTGAAGACATCAAAACTATGAAATAACACATTTGGAATCATGCAGTAACCAAAAAAGTGTTAAACAAATCAAAATATATGTTATATTTCAGATTCTTCAAATAGCCACCCTTTGCCTTGATGACAGCTTTGCACACTTTTGGCATTCTCTCAACCAGCTTCATGAGGTAGTCACCTGGAATGCATTTCAATTAACAGATGTGTCTTGTTAAAATGACAAATTCATTTGTGGTATTTGTTTCCTTCTTAATGTGTTTGAGCCAATCAGTTGTGTTGTGACAAGGTAGGGGGATATACAGAAGATAGCCCTATTTGGTAAAAGACCAAGTCCATATTATGGCAAGAACAGCTCAAATAAGCAAAGAGAAATGACAGTCCATCATTACTTTAACATGTGAGGGTCAGTCAATCCAGAACATTTCAAGAACTTTGAAAGTTTATTCAAGTGCAGTTGCAAAAACCATCAAGTACTGGCTCTCATGAGGACTGCCACAGGAATGAAGACCCAGAGTTACCTCTGCTAAAGATGATAAGTTCATTAGAGTTACCAGCATCAGAAATTGCAGCCCAAATAAATGCTTCACAGAGTTCAAGTAACAGACACATCTCAACATCAACTTTTCAGAGTAGACTGTGTGAATCAGGCCTTCGTGGTCGAATTGCTGCAAAGAAACCACTACTAAAGGACACCAATAAGAAGAAGAGACTTGTTTGGGCCAAGAAACACGAGCAATGGACATTAGACCGGTGGTAATTTGTCCTTTGATCTGTAGTCCAAATTGGAGATTTTTGATTCCAACCGCCGTGTCTTTGTGAGACTCGTGTGGGTGAAAGGATGATCTCCGCATGTGTATTTCCCACCGTAAAGCATGGAGGGTTGAGGTGTGATGGTGTGGGTGTGCTTTGCTGGTGAAACTATCTGCGATTGATTTAGAATTCAAGGCACACTTAACCAGTATGGCTACCACAGCATTCTGCAGCGATACGCCATCCCATCTGGTTTGTGCTTAGTGGGACTATCATTTGTTTTTCAACAGGACAATGACCCAACACACCTCCAGGCTCTGTAAGGTCTACTTTACCAAGAAGGAGAGTGATGGAGTGCTGCATCAGATGACCTGGCCTCCACTATCCCCCAACCTCAACCTAATTGAGATGGTTTGGGACAAGTCGGACCGCAGTGTGAAGGAAAAGCAGTCAACAAGTGCTCAGATTATGTGGGAACTCCTTCAAGACTGTTGGAAAAACATTCCAGGTGAAAAATTTGAGAGAATGCTAAGAGTGTGCAAAGCTGTCATCAAGGCAAAGGGTGACTATTTGAGGAATCTCAAATATATTTTGATTTGTTTAACACTTTTGTGGTTACTACATGATTCCATATGTGTTATTTCATAGTTTTGATGTCTTCACTATTATTCTACAATGTAGAAAATAGTAAAACTTAAGAAAAACCCTTGTTATGAGTAGGTGTTGTAAAACTTTTGATCGGTAGTTTATGTGTTGTATTGTCTTAAAATAAATGAATTATAATGACAATATATTTACTTAGATCTCACTTGGTCACAGGACAAAAAAAATTGCAACAATGCAACAATAATGTCTCTTTCGCTTGCAAACACAGTCATGGTGTCACGTTCGTCGTTTGGATGAAGAGAGGAGGACCAAGGCGCAGCGTGATATTAATACATTATTCTATTTATTATAACGAAACGAAGAATACTTAAACAGACTTACAAAAACAACAAACGAACGTGAAGCTATATAATGACAAGTGCAGACACAGGCAACTTACACATAGACAATCACCCACGAACTACCTAATGAATATGGCTGCCTTAATATGGTTCCCAATCAAAGACAATGATAAACAGCTGCCTCTAATTGAGAACCAATCTAGGCAACCATAGACATACAAACACCTAGACATGACAACGCCCCATAAACATACAAAACCCCTAGACAATACAAAAACACATACATCCCCCATGTCACACCCTGACCTAACTAAAATAATAAAGAAAACAAAGAATAACTAAAGCCAGGGCATGACACATGGGTGGTGCTGGTAACTCTAATATTAACTTGAACGGCACCCTGGGAAATATGCAAATAAGGCTTAAAACCCTGCAGCAGTGCAATTCAATTCTGGTACTGTAAAGTCGAAACATTTCTGGTTTAGAATTTGTATATGGTTCTTTAAAGAACCATCACATTTATGGTTCTTCAGAGACCCTTAAAATGGTTCCCCTACGACATGGCTCATAAGAACCTTATTGGGTTCCAACTTGCAACTTCATTTTTAAGAGTCTACCAGTACTGAAGAACCCTCTGAATCTATCACAACAGAATGTTCAAAATCAGACGACCGTCCCTAAGGATCTGATTGATTTCATCTATTGGAAATGTAGAGGACAACAGCTGAAGGAGAGAATGGACATCAATATGGGGACACCCATAGGGCTATGGTCAAAAGTAGTGCACTAAATTGGTGCTGTCCTACAGCTCGTCCATGTTGAAGGTGCATGATGTATGACCTTGTATTGGTTTTTATTGTCAAACGAACATGAGTCGTTATAAGGGAGCAGCAAGTGACTTTATAAGGTGAAAGAGATTTCTTGAAGGAGCCATTTTTGTTGAACTCATAGACAGTAAAATGTTCAACTCTAGGCATCTGGAAATATATTTCAAAATACGAAATCACAAACGTGATTTGAGGGGAAAGTGCCTTGGGTATACTCAGGTTTCCGGCTAATTCTTTCCTGGCATATTATTTATAAAGCTACATGATTGGTTAAATTACATGAGGGGTCCTTTACAATGTTCTCCCACAGGTGTTCCATGTCAGAAAACATGCATTGGAGGAAAGAAAATGTTGGGTATATATTTTTTCATGTATCCTATGTAGAACACCGTCTTCTAATGTGCATATACAACAGCTAATATAAACTGATCTCCTTCCACGTTCGTACATTTCACATCTCATTTCATCAATTAAAAACAAGAGATTATAAATCAAAACACCTGTTAGTGATTCAGCAAACATTTCAAAGGACATTTGAACTACTTTGAAGAAAATATTTTCAACTCTCTATTTCCCGTGTCATATAACTTTGATTTATAGGTCCATGACTTCATATAAAACTTCACTACCTGAATCAACTCCACAACTGTATAAAAGCACACCTCCAGGGTTAGCAGAAGGGTAATGCGTTGGAACATGTTGTAGTAGAGTTCAAAGCAGCAGGTATATAGAGAGCCCTCTTCAAGTCCTGCTGCTCCAGTTTCTGCCAATTGTTCTCCCTCTCTGGGATAAAACCCCCTCTGAAAGCAACAGGATGTCAGATGTACAGAGTAGAGGAGCAGAGGAGTAGTAGACACCCCTCTTTTGGACTTGCTTGTCTACAATTATCTATCGGCAAGGGTTGGGTTGGGTTTGGAATATTGCTCTCTCCCTCCCTCTCTCGCTCTATCCCCCATGTGTCTTCTTTGGTCTCTGTGGTAATAGTTTTCGTCTGCCAGGTTGCAGAGACTTTTGAGACTTTTGAGAATTCCCTGCCTATCCTGACTTTTTCTATTTTATCATTTAACCCCAAAGTCATCATTAGGAAAACTACCCAGCAATTATGTAATTTTTGTGGATTTCAGTTATTTTATTGTTGTGAAATACAAGATGGGACCCATGGAGCTGGATCGTGCTAAGCTAGGAGCTAGTGGTGTATTGTACAATATGTTATTTTTTATCTCTCCCCTTACATTATCGTTTGTCATGTTCTTGGCAGGGAGGGACGTTGCTAGGTGAACACCAGACAAGTGAAGATCGCGCACACACACACACACACACACACACACACACACACACACACACACACACACACACACACACACACACACACACACACACACACACACACACACACACACACACACACACACACACACACACACACACACACACACACACACACACACACACACACATACACACACATACACACACACACATACACACACACACACACACACACATTACACACACACACACACACTCTCACCAGGCAGCATCAGCTTACCTTCCTGTCTCCCTCCTCCGACTGTCCTGTCCTGACTCTTCCTGCTTACTAAGCCTTGACAATTCTACACCCAAATCAAACAGCAGTGATCAGTTTACCAACAGTACAATCCCCTTCTGTCATCCTGCCTGACACCTGTAACGATAACGAAAACACTCTTTCCCACTTTCTCATCCTCTCCTCGCTTTACACACAGATTCATTTCACTTTGGGCTTGACAGACAGATGTGCAGTCCAAACCTGCCTGGTACAAGGTTACTGACTGAAGCCTGTAATAGTGTGTGTGTGTGTGTGTGTGTGTGTGGTGTTTTATTGCCTACCTCCTCTATCTGCTGCTGCCAAAGCACTTCCTTAAACACGTCAGACATAATCCTATCATCGCTGGAGGGGTAATTGTGTAGAGGGAGACGTGGAGAAGTGTGTGTGTGTGTGTGTGTGTGTGTGTGTGTGTGTGTGTGTGTGTGTGTGTGTGTGTGTGTGTGTGTGTGTGTGTGTGTGTGTGTGTGTGTGTGTGTAGAGAGAGAGAGAGAGAGAGAGAGAGAGAGAGAGAGAGAGAGAGAGAGAGAGAGAGAGAGAGAGAGAGAGAGAGAGAGAGAGAGAGAGAGAGAGAGAGAGAGAGAGAGAGAGAGAGAGAGAGAGAGAGAGAGAGAAAGGTCTAGTACAGGTAAGGGGAGAGAAAGTTCAGACATAGCTGAGTAGACGTGGGGACAGACAGGTCATGGTGTGGGAGTGGGATCCTGTCTGTCTAAATTGCCTAATTAGGTTCAGTACTGTGCCTGATGTCTGGACTGCCAAAGGAACGTGACTCCGCAACTGAAATGCCCTGAAGACACCTCTGACTGCTGAGTTTACACATCACCTTCAGGTTCACAGCTCTTCTCTCTGGGTTTTACATAATGACTCTTTAGAGACGACTCAGTGAGCTCTAGCTACTTTAACATGTAGGCCTAGATCATCGAAAAGAGCCTCTCAACTTTGGTACGGTGAAGGGCAATGGTCGACGAACATATTCATTTTCCTTTGGAAAATGTATTCATTTCCCCTTTGAAAACCTCCACACTCTCTTAGGCAGTAGAGATGGTAAAATAGTCTGTCAGACATGTAAACGTCAGCAGTGGATGTGGGTTTTTAGGAGGTGTCACTGTTCCACGGTTTGGCAGAGTTCTACCTTAAGTGGAAAAACAGAAATGTCAGCAAACGTTTCCCAATGTCTAACCCTGCAGTCTTATTTCTCACCATATTTCTTGACAGCTGAAGGAGGGGCCTGCTCAACATTAGTCACCATAGTGGTGTAGAATTCAGAAATACTTTTCCTGTTAAAGATGGTAAAAATATCACCCATATTTGAGACAGTAACATGAAACATTGGTAGAGTTTGAGGATGTTGTGTGTGGCCAGAGGCTAATCGGTAACTGAGATATTGTACATCATATAGGCCTACTGTGCATTTGTTTGTTCGTGTGCATCATTGTGCGTGTGTTGCATGTGACTCTTAGGGCACTATTCAATCCGATTCGCTTTAGCCGACGTCTGCAGAGAGGTTGTTTTGGTGGTGGAGTCCACAACCGGCTCCTGGCATTATACCTAAAGAGGACATTGCCATTGGCTGCACGAAGTCGCATTAAGAGAAATCCCATGCAGCCATGTGAAAAACACTGGAATGTGAGATGTAATCTATACCTCTATTACGCTGATAGAAATGCTCATTATTTTGTTTAATGATTTTCAATTTGAGCGTCATTCTTTATATATAGCCTACACTTTTTTGTTCTGAACTACTAACGAAATGGGACGGGTGTGGCTTCGTGACAACGATCAAGAGCAGCTGCTCACCAATTTGACAGCTCCAACACAGTTACACCTTCAACACTGCCAAAACATCAGCTATGTGGGTGTCGGCTATTGCCAGTTAACGCTTGATCTGATTTAATCTAGGCCTTAGTGGAGGATCTTATTTTTTTTAAGGGAAACTCATAAATGACAGGTTGCCAGAGGGGGAGAGAGAGAGAGAGAGAGGCGATACTTCATTTCATCTGTCACCAGCAACCTGTTTTCTCTTCTCCTTCAGGTTGTCTTGGCTCTGCCGGTTTCCTTATATTCAAATGAGGTTTCTATGGATGACATGCATTTAACCAAACACAAACTAAAATAGAGCCCATCTGGTAAATCTGTATCCATGACACAGAGGGAGGCCCCCTCTCTGTACCAGTGCTGCAGGGAGAGCCAGATAGACTCTTTAATTATTTTTGTATTTTATTTAACTAGGCAAGTCAGTTAAGAACAAATTCTAATTTACAATGACAACCTACCGGGGAACAGTGGGTTAACTTCCTTGTTCAGGAGCAGAATGACAGATTTTTACCTTGTCAGCCAGGGGATTCAATCCAGCGACCTTTCGGTTACTGGCCCAACGCTCTAACCACTAGGCTACCTGTCGCCCCCCTCTAAGGAGATATTTTATAAGAAGCTGACATGTCAGGGGAGAATGCATTGGAAAAACAACCATCTCACTGAGTCTTCACCAAGCAGACCTGAACCAGGGCCTCCAAGTCTTTACCACATGCATCCAGACACACACACACACACACACACACACACGCAAGCACACACACACACACACACACGCAAGCACACACAAACGCACATGTACAGACCAAGCCTGGAATCATTGTAACCTCTAATATGAATTCTTCTGACCACACAATATATCATGTATAACACTTTAACAGACTGTTAATGCATGACAAGTGCATTGGTATGTGCCTCTTTGGGCCTCACCACGAAGTCTGAGTAAGGAAATGCAATTTGGAATCTGGCTCATCATGAATTTGAATATTGAATAGCATATAAAGTTGAGAGGTGCATTAACTGCCAAAGCACCAGTCCCACATATGGTTCTATGATGTATCTTCTCATCTATTTCTACACTGAGGATACTCCCTTTCAACAAAATAATAGAGGAATGCCCTCTTCCACTCTTCCACCCTTTTACCAAGTAGCTCTGTTTGGTCCAACAGTAACTAAGCTCTCCGTGCTATATATCAACCCGCCACAGAATGAAATCTTTCCCTGAGGTTTGAAAAACAATCTGTAATCTGTCCAAGTTCTAGAAGTAGCATCTGTCAATAAAGAATAAATGAATGGCTTGATTATACAGCTGGCTGGGCTGGTGCCAGGTCTCCAAAAGAAAAGAGGGAGAGAAAGAGAACAAGAGAAAAAAATCTGAAGAAAGTCGAATTTGGTTGTTTTACTTTGGTTGGTCGAACGCTGCTTCCCTGACCCATCCATGCTACATAGTACTGCAGCTGCTGGCAAACTAGAAAAATAAAGCTGGAATGCCAAAAGGTATTCTGCTAGCTGCACACGCCCCTCTCCACCTACAGACATAAACACACACCTACGTATTGAATTTCTTCCCAAACATGTAGGCGTACATGTGATTTTCTAGAGTTGGGCGCACAAGAGTTTCTCAATAACTTGATAAAAATATTGTACAGTACAGGATTGTTGTCATGAAACAAATGGATTCCATCTGAACTGTGCATCATTCAAGAGAACGAACTGACTCCATTGAACTCTGTAAATGTGCTATAGGTCCCATTTTCTCATGTGGACTCAAACGAACAGACAACAGACAGCAAACCTTGGAGTTTGAACGAAGGGGCGAATCATATGAAAAAAACTATAAAATAATGTGTGTCTGTGTTTTTTGTTTGTTTAGTATTTCTAAAGTTACCTCTGCTTTGTGTCTGTAACAACCTTCATTGTTATGCAGTAAGCTATAGAAGTGCTTTATGATTAAACCGAGTGACTGAAAGTGTAAACCTTAACTGAATTAGTCAACACTCATACAAGACAGTAGCTGTAAAAAATATCTGTAAATACATGAATATACACAAACTGCTATGGAGAGGATGTGACAGGTGTGTTTCTATGCTAGCAACACTCTTTCTCTCCCAGAGGTAGAAGCTCCATTAAGGCAAGCCAACTTGTGTCAACCTCAAAGAGGGAGGCAGACGTGATGAAAAACCCCGCCACACACACACACATTCACACCTCTTTACCAGCTACAGAGAACTCCACATCTTGCGTGAAGTCCTCCAATATCCCACAGAGCAAAATAAACTGGACCATAAAAAACATACACAACCTTAGCTCACTCAGACCAGGCCTACAGCTAAACTTTTCCTCCAGAAATCCCCCATGGGCCAACCAATGTTAGCTTCTTCTATCTATCTATCTATCTATCTATCTATCTATCTATCTATCTATCTATCTATCTATCTATCTATCTATCTATCTATCTATCTATCTCTCTCTATCTCTCTCTCTCTCTCTCTCTCTCTCTCTCTCTCTCTCTCTCTCTCTCTCTCTCTCTCTCTCTCTCTCTCTCTCTCTCTCTCTCTCTCTCTCTCTCTCCTTTTTTATTCTTCTTCTTTTTCACATGCTTTTACAGTGAGGTACGCTGAAAGCGCTCTTTGTTGCCACGGTCTACGGCATCTGAATGGTCCCAAACAAACCCCAAGTGCACTGAGCCCCCAAGACCCAAAGGCTGAATAGAATTCTTCCCCTGACTTCTCCCTCCACAGCCGACAATGAGAAACCACTCCTTTTTAGTCAGCTCACACTAATGGATAAGACAATATTTGCAGGAATGAGGGGGATTTAATTTGCATTCAGGCAGTCTACATTTCTTTTCACTGGAACTTGGGCATTGCTCAGTTCAACTGGGCGCCAGACTCTGAAAATAAGCATTCTGCCGATTTCTCTTTTATTTTTTTATTTTTTATTCTTTCAAACACCATTTGCTGCCCTGTGCTTGGCTTCTCTAATTCAAAGTGGATAAAGAGGAGAGGTGGGCGGAGAAGAGAGGAAAAGAAGAGAAGGAACAGGTGTGGGATGGAGGAGTTATATTGCCAGGAAAATAAAAATGTCTTGATTGTTTAGTGAGATATGTTTCCCTAAATCAAAATCAAATCAAACTTTATTGATCGCGAACACAGATTTGCAGATGTTATCGAGGGTACAGCAAAATGCTTGTGTTTCTAGCTCCAACAGTGCAGTAATAATACCTAGAAAACAATACGCACATAATCCAAAGTAAAAATTATTAAATTAAGAAATATCGGAAAAAGCAATGTCAGAGACCGGAATATATATACAGTACACTATCGTTCAAAAGTTTGGGGTCACTTAGAAATGTCCTTGTTTTTGAAAGAAAATCACATTTTTTGTCCATTAAAATAACATCAAATTGAACAGAAATACAGTGTAGACATTGTTAATATTGTAAATGACAACTGTAGCTGGAAATGGCTGATTTTTAATTGAATATCTACATAGGCGTACAGAGGCCCATTATCAGCAACCATAACTCCTGTCTTCCAATGGCACGTTGTGTTAGCTAATCCAAGTTTATCATTTTAATAGGCTAATTGATCATTAGAAAACCCTTTTGCAATTATGTTAGCACAGCTGAAAAACTGTTGTCCTGATTAAAGAAACAATAAAACTGGCCTTCTTTAGACTAGTTGAATATCTGGAGAATCAGCATTTGTGGGTTTGATTACAGGCTCAAAATAGCCAGAAACAAAGACCTTTCTTCTGAAACTTGTCAGTCTATTCTTGTTCTAATGAATGAAGGCTATTCCATGCAAGAAATTGCCAAGAAACTGAAGACCTCGTACAACGCTGTGTACTACTCCCTTCACAGAACAGCGCAAACTGCCGCTAACCAGAATAGAAAGAGGAGTGGGAGGCCCCACCCTCGGCTACCTAAATTATACCAGCACATTGACTGTAGAGCAAAACACTGGACCACTGCTACTCTAACTTCCGCGATGCATACAAGGCCCTCCCCCGCCCTCCCTTCGGCAAATCCGACCCAACTCCATCTTGCTCGTACCGTCCTATAGGTAGAAATTCAAACAGGATGTACATGTGACTAGAACCTTCAATGCTGGTCTGACCAATCGGAATCCACACTTCCAGATTGTTTCGATCATGCAGACTGGAAAATGTTCCAGGGAAGCCTCAGACAATAAAATCGATTTATACGTTGACTCTGTGAGTGAGTTTATTAGGAAGTGTATTGGAGATGTTGCACCTACTGTGACTATTAAAACCTACCCCAACCAGAAATGGCAGCATTCGCGCAAAACAGAAAGCACGAACCACCACATTCAACCATGGAAAGTTGGTTGGGAAATATGGCCGAATATAAACAATGTAGTTATTCCCTCCACAAGGCAATCAAACAAGCGAAATGTCAGTATAGGGACAAAATGCAGTTGCAAATCAACGGCCCAGACACAAGATGTATGTGGAAGGGTCTACAGCCAATTATGGACTACAACAAGAAAACCAGCCACGTCACGGACACTGACGTTTTGCTTCCAGACAAACTAAACACCTTCTTTGCCCGCTTTGAGGATAATGCAGTGCCACCGACGCGGCCCACTACCAAGGACTGCGGCCCCCCTCTCCTTCTCCATGGCCGACGTGAGTAAGACATTTAAACGCCTTAACCCTCGCAAGGCTGCTGGCCCAGACGGCATCCCTAGCCACGTCCTCAGAGCATGTGCAGACCAGCTGGCTGGTGTGTTTACGGACATATTCAATTGCTCCCTATCCCAGTCTGCTGTCCCCACATGCTTCAAGATGGCCACCATTGTTCCTGTACCAAAGAAGGCAAAGAAACCTGAACTAAATGACTATCGCCCCGTAGCACTCACTTCTGTCATCATGAAGTGCTTTGAGAGACTAGTTAAGGATCATATCACCTCCACCTTACCGGCCACCCTAGACCCACTTCAGTTTGCATACCGCCCCAACAGGTCCACAAACGATGCAATCGCCATCAAACTGCACACTGCCCTATCCCATCTGGACAAGAGGAATACTTACGTAAGAATGCTGTTCATTGACTACAGCTCAGCATTCAACACCATAGTACCCTCCAAGCTCATCATTAAGCTTAAGGCCCTGGGTCTCGACCCCGCCCTGTGCAATTGCATCCTGGACTTTCTGACGGGTCGCCCCCAGGTGGTGAAGGTAGGAAACAACATCTCCACTTCACTGACCCTCAACAATGGGGTGCGTGCTCAGCCCCCTCCTGTACTCCCTGTTCACCCATGACTGCATGGCCATACATGCCTCCAACTCAATCATCAAGTTTGCAGACGACACAACAGCAGTGGGCTTGATTACCAACAATGATGAGACAGCCTACAGGGAGGAGGTGAGGGCACTCAGAGTGTGGTGTCAGGAAAACAACCTCTCACTCAATGTCAACAAAACAAAGAAGATGATCGTGGACTTCAGGAAACAGCAGATGGAGCACCCCCCTATCCACATCGACGGAACAGTAGTGGAGAAGGTGGAAAGTTTTAAGTTCCTCGGCATACACATCACGGACAAACTGAAATTGTCCACCCACACAGACAGTGTGGTGAAGAAGCTGCAACAGCGCCTCTTCAACCTCAAGAGGCTGAAGAAATGTGGCTTGTCACCTAAAACCCTCACAAACTTTTACAGATGCACAATCGAGAGCATCCTGTCGGGCTGTATCACCGCCTGATACAGCAAGGCTCTCCAGAGGGTAGTGCAGTCTGCACAATGCATCACCGGGGGCAAACTACCTGCCCTCCAGGACACCTACAGCACTCGATGTCACAGGAAGGCCAACAAGATCATCAAGGACATCAACCACCCAAGCCACTGCCTGTTCACCCCACTATCATCCAGAAGGCGAGGTCAGTACAGGTGCATCAAAGCTGGGACCGAGAGACTGAAAAACAGCTTCTATCTCAAGGCCATCAGACTGTTAAACAGCCATCACAAACATT
The DNA here is from genome assembly GCF_045679555.1 of Salvelinus alpinus. NCBI lineage: Eukaryota > Metazoa > Chordata > Actinopteri > Salmoniformes > Salmonidae > Salvelinus > Salvelinus alpinus. The sequence continues at coordinate 76,173,853 of NC_092093.1, forward strand.
GACAGAATCCTGCCAACATACAGACCCAAATCACTGGCCACTTGAATAAATTGATTTAATAAAGGTATCACTAGTCACTTTAAATAATGCCACTTTAATAATGTTTACATATCCTACATTACTCATATCATATGTATATACTGTATTTCATATCATCTATTGCATCTTGCATATGGCCATCGCTCATCCATATATTTATATATACAGTACATATTCTTATTCCATCCCTTTACATTTGTGTGTATAAGGTAGTTGTTGTGAAGTTGTTAGATTACTTGTTAGATATTACTGCACTATTGGAACTAGAAGCACAAGCATTTCTCTACACTCACATTAACATCTGCTAGCCATGTGTATGTGACAAAAAACATTTGGTTTGATTTGATTTGATTTGATGGACCCCAAAAGAGTTCTAACTGGAAACCAAAAAGGGTTCTATTTGGAACCAAAACGGATTCTAATATGGGGACAGCCGAAGAACCCTTCAGGAACCCTTTTTTCTAAGAGTGTGTGTGCAATAATAGTGTTTAACGTGATTTTTGAATGACTACCTCATCTCTGTACCCCACCGTATACAATTATCTGTGAGGTCCCTCGGGTCATGCAGTGAATTTCAAACACATATTTGACCACAAAGACCAGGGAGGTTTTCCATTGCCTCGCAAAGGTAGATTCTTTTTTTTTTATAAAGCAGAAATTGAATATCCCTGGAAGCCTGGTGAAGTTATTAATTACACTATGGATGGTGTATCAATATACTCAGTCACTACAAAGATACAGGCGTCCTTCCTAACTCAATTGCCGGAGAGGAGGGAAATGGATTTCACCATGAGGACAATGGTGACTTTAAAACAGTTACAGAGTTTAATGGCTGTGGTAGGAAAAAACTGATGATGGATCAACAACAATGTACATAGTTACTCCACAATACTAACCTAATCGACAGAGTGAAAAGAAAGAAGCCTGTACAGAATAAAAACATGCATCCTGTTTGCAATAAGGCACTAAAATAAACTGCAAAAAATGTGGCAAAGAAATTAACTTTATTTCCTGAATACAAAGTGTTATGTTTGGTGCAAATCCAACACAACTCATCACTGAGTACCACTCTTCATATTTTGAAGCATGGTGGTGGTTGCATCATGTTATTGGTATGCTTGTCATCAGCAAGGACAAAGGAGTATTTTAGCTAAGCACAGGCAAAATCCTAGAGGAAAACCTGGTTAAGTCTGCTTTCCAACAGACACTGGGAGACAAATTCACCTTTCAGCAGGACAATAACCTAAAACAGGCCAAATACTGAATACACTGGAGTTGTAGAGACGACATTAAATATTCCTGAGTGGCCTGGTTACAGTTTTGACTAAAATAGGCTTGACAATCTATGGTAGACTTGACAATGGCAGTCTATCAATGATCAACAACCAACTTGACAGAGTTTGAAGAATATAAAAATGTAAGTACAAATATTGTACAATCCAGGTGTGCAAACCTTTTAGAAAATTACCCAGAAAGACTGACATCTGTAATGGCTGCCAAAGGGGTGTTACTCATGAGGTGTAAATACTTATGTAAATTTGATATTTCTGTATTTCATATTTTTATATTGCATGGAGTTGATCAGGCTGTTGATTGTGGCCTGTGGAATGTTGTCCCACTCCTCTTCAATGGCTATACAAAGCTGATGGATATCGGCGGGAACTGGAACACGCTGTCGTACACGTCGATCCAGAACATCCCAAACATGCTCAGTGGTTGACATGCCTGGTGAGTATGCATGCCATGGAAGAACTGGGACATTTTCAGCTTCCAGGAATTGTGTAGAGATCCTTGCGACATGGGGCTGTGCATTTTCATGCTGAAACATGAGGTGATGGTGGCGGATGAATGGCACAAAAATGGGCCTCAGGATCTTGTCATGGTGTCTCTGTGTATTACAATTACCATCAATAAAATCTGTAGCTTATGCCATCCCATACCATAACCCCACCTCCACAATGGGGCACTCTGTTCCCAACATTGACATCAGCGAACCACTCGCTCACATGACGCCACACATGCGTCATGTGGGCGTCATTTCTGCCATCTGCCCGGTACAGTTGAAACCGGGATTAATTCGTGAAGAGCACACTTCTCCAGCTTGCCAGTGGCCATCAAATGTGAGCATTTGCTCACTAGTCTCAGACAATTGGTCTCAGACGATCCTACAGGTGAAGAAGCCGGATGTGGAGGTCCTGGGCTGGCGTGGTTACACATGGTTTGCGGTTGTGAGGCCGGTTGGATGTACTGCCAAATTCTCTAAAACGACGTTGGAGGCGGCTTATGGTAGCGAAATGAACATTACATTCTCTGGCAACAACTCTGGTGGACATTCCTGCAGTCAGCATGCCAATTGCACGCTCGCTCAAAACTTGAGACGTCTGTGGCATTGTGTTTTGTGACAAAACTGCACATTATAGAGTAGCCTTTTATTGTCACCAGCACAAGGTACACCTGTGTAATGATCATGCTGTTTAGTCAGCTTCTTGATATGCCACACCTGTCAGATGGATGGATTATCTTGGCAAACAGGGATGTAAAAAAAAAATATCTAATCAAATCAAAATGTATTGGTCACATACACATATTTAGCAGATGTTATTGCTTGTATTCCTAGCTCCAACAGTGCAGAAGTATCTAAAAATGTACAACAATACACACAAATCTAAAAGTAAAAGAATGGAATTTAAGAAATATATAAATATTAGGACTTGCAATGTCGGAGTGGCATTGACTAAAATACAGTAGAATAGAATACAGTATATACAGTTGAAGTCGGAAGTTTACATACACCTTAGCCAAATACATTTAAACTCAATTTTCACAATTCCTGACATTTAATCCTAGTAAAATTCCCCATCTTAGGTCAGTTAGGTTCACCACTTTATTTTAAGAATGTGAAATGTCAGAATAATAGTAGAGAGAATAAGTGAAAAGAGAATGATTTATTTCAGCTTTTAGACCAGAGGACATTTCTCCAAAAAGTATGATCTTTGTCCCCATGTGCAGTTGCAAACCATAGTCTGGCTTTTTTATGGCGGTTTTGGGCTTCTTCCTTGCTGAGCGGTGTTACGTTCGCTGGAATAATTATCGGACCAAACTGCAGCGCGATATGGTTTCCACGTAAAATGTATTTGAAAACGCACAAAACAACAAAGCAAGAACAAAACAAACAACGAACCGTGACTACAGAGGTGCAACATGCACTAACTCAAAACAATATCCCATAAAACACAGGTGGAAAAAATGCTACTTCTTATGGCTGGGGGCAGTATTGAGTAGCTTGGATGAATAAGGTGCCCAGAGAAAACTGCCTGCTACTCAGGCCCAGAAGCTAAGATATGCATATTATTAGTAGATTTGGATAGAAAACACTCTGACGTTTTTAAAACTGTTTGAATGATGTCTTTGAGTATAACAGAACTCATATGGCAGGCAAAAACCTGAGAAAAAATCCAACCAGGAAGTGGGAAATCTGAGGTTTGTAGGTTTGCCTATCCAATATACAGTGTCTATGGGGTCATATTGCACTTCCTAAGGCTTCCACTAGATGTCAACAGTGTTTAGAACCTTGTTTGAGGCTTCTACTGTGAAGGATGAGGGAATGAGAGCTGTTTGAGTCAGGGGTCTGGCAGAGTGCCACGAGCTCACTCAGGCGCGCCCCCGTGAGAGGTAGCTGCGTTCCTTTTAGTTTCTAAAGACAAAGGAATTCTCCGGTTGAAACATTATTGAAGATTTATGTTAAAAACATCCTAAAGATTGATTCTATACATCGTTTGACATGTTTCTATGAACTGTAATGGAACTCTTTGACTTTTCGTCTGGCCTGCGCGTCATGAATTTGGATTTTTGAACTAAACGCGTGAACAAAAAGGAGGTATTTGGACATAAATTATGGACTTTATCGAACAAAACAAACATTCATTGTGGAACTGGGATTCCTGGGAGTGCATTCTGATGAAGATCATCAAAGGTAAGTGAATATTTATAATGCTATTTCTGACTTCTGTTGACTCCACAATATGGCGGGTACCTGTATGGCTTGTTTTTGTGTCTGAGCGCCGTACTCAGATTAATGCATGGTGTGCTTTTCCGTAAAGTTTTTTTGAAATCTGACACAGCGGTTGCATTAAGGAGAAGTTTATCTGAAGTAAAACACTTGTATCTTTTATCAATGTTTATTATGAGTATTTCTGTAAATTGATGTGGCTCTCTGCAAAATCACCGGATGTTTTGGAGGCAAAACATTACTGAACATAACGCGCCAATGTAAACTAAGATTTTTGGATATAAATATGAACAAAACATACATGTATTGTGTACATGAAGTTTTATGAGTGTCATCTGATGAAGATCATCAAAGGTTAGTGATTAATTTGATCTATATTTCTGCTTTTTGTGACTCCTCTCTTTGGCTGGAAAAATGGCTATGTTTTTCTGTGACTAGGTACTGACCTAACATAATCAGATGGTGTGCTTTCGTCGTAAAGCCTTTTTGAAATCGGACACTGTGGTGGGATTAACAACAAATTTATCTTTAAAATGGTGTAAAATACTTGAGATTTCTGTTGTTTGAATTTGGCGCCCTGCACTTTCACTGGCTGTTGTCAAGTCGATCCCGTTAACGGGATCTCAGCCGTAAGAAGTTAAATATGATCCCCAATTAGAGACAACAATAGCCAACTGCCTCTACTTGGGAATCATACCAAACACCAACATAGAAAAACTAAACTACAACCCCACATAGAAAATAATAACTAGAAAACCTCCCAGGCACGCCCTGACCTACTCTACCATAGAAAATAAGGGCTCTCTATGGTCAGGACGTGACAAGCGGCCTTTCAGGTTATGTCGATATAGGACTCGTTTTACTGTGGATATAGATACTTTTGCATCTGTTTCCTCCAGCATCTTCACAAGGTCCTTTGCTGTTGTTCTGGGATTGATTTGCACTTTTCACACCAAACTACGTTCATCTCTAGGAGACAGAACCCGTCTCCTTCCTGAGCGGTATGACGGCTGCGTGGTCCCATGGTGTTTGTACTTGCGTACTATTGTTTGTACAGATGAACGTGGTACCTTCAGACGTTTGGAAATTGCTCTCAAGGATGATTTTCCCATGATGTCAAGCAAAGAGGCACTGAGTTTGAAGGAAGGCCTTGAAATACAACCACAAGTACACCTCCAATTGACTCAAATGATGTCAATTAGCCTATCAGAAGCTTCTAAAGCCATGACAACATTTTCTGGAATTTTCCAAGCTGTTTCTAGGCACAGTCAACTTAGTGTATGTAAACTTCTGACCCACTGGATTTGTGATACAGTGAATTATAAGTGAAATAATCTGTCTGTAAACAATTGTTGGAAAAATGACTTGTGTCATACCCAATGTAGATGTCGTAAACGACTTGCCAAAACTATAAATTGTTAACAAGAAATGTGTGGAGTGGTTAAAAAACGAGTTTTAATGACTCCAACCTAGTGTATGTCAACTTCCGACTTCAACTGTACATATGAAATGAGTAAAGCAGTATGTAAACATTATTAAAGTGACTAGTGTTCCATTATTACACAAGTTATTCCATGTCTATGTATATGGAGCAGCAGCCTCTAAGGTGCAGGGTGCAGCGTAACCGGATGGAAGCTGGCTAGTGATGGCTATTTAACAGTCTGATGGCCTTGAGATAGAAGCAGTTTCTCAGTTTCTCAGTCCCAGCTTTGATGCCCTGTACTAACCTCACTTTCTGGAAGCTTGCGGGATGAAACAGGCCGTGGCTCGGTTGGTTGATGTCCTTCATGATCTTTTTGGCCTTCCTGTGACATCGGGGGCTGTAGGTGTCCTGGAGGGTAGGCAGAGTGCCCCCGGTGATGCGTTGGGCAGACCGCACCACCCTCTGGAGAGCTCTGCGGTTGTGGATGGTGCAATTGCCGTACCAGCCCGACAGGTTGCTCTCAATCGTGCATCTGCTTCTGTAGACATTTGTAAGGGTCTTAGGGATCAAGACAAATTTCTTCAGCCTCCTGAGGTTGATGAGGCACTGTTGCTCCTTCTTCACCACATTGTCTGTGTGAAGCGACCATTTCAGGTCATCAGTGATGTGCACACCCGAGGAACTTGAAGCTTTTGACCCTCCCCGTTGATGTGGATGGGGACCTGCTCTCGCTGCTGTCTCTTGTAGTCCACGATCAGCTCCTTTGTTTTGTTGACGTTGAGGGAGAGGTTATTTTCCTGCACCACTCCGCCAGGGCTCTCACCTCCTACCCGTAGGCAGTCTCATCATTGTTGGTAATCAGGCCTACCACTGTTGTGCCATCAGAAAACTTGATGATTGAGTTGGAGACGTGCGTGGCCATGCAGTCATGGGTGAACAAGGAGTACAGGAGTATCTAAGTCCCAGGAACCTGAAAAACACATTAAATAGATCTATGACCTTGTTGATTTAATATGCCTACAGATTAGTCAAGAATATATTTTTTAAATGATATTCCTAGAGCTATTATTACAGGTTCAAAATCACCTCCGGCTACAAAAATAATTCCTTGGCTATTCTGTGATTAAATAAAGTAATTAGCGAACTCGGATTTAAAAGGAACAGTGCTTTAGATTACAAAGGCAAATATGACTAGCAAAACAGACTTAATGCTGACTGACAGCGGAGAAATGGAGGGGTACTTGTGAAAGATGCCGTCCCTCCATAACAGCAATTTTTTTTGTGGGGGGGGGGTTCTTGAAGTCTCTTTAAACAGGTTCTGCACCACACAACTAATTATCACTGCTAACTTTCTGCATTTGATGCTGAAAACAAAAAAACAACGTTACTTGTGGATTGTCGCCATCTATTTCTGCTGCGGTGAAATGATTGACTTTTGTTTTTGCGAGTCAATGCGTTGCGTTTACAAAGGAGCAGTGTAGTAGATTAGGGAATTGAAGTGAGTGGGCCTGGAAGGCAGCCATGTTTCCATCCATATAATGGCAACAAAGGGGGATCGTTTGCATACTTAAAGATGACAATTAAATCTATATTTGTGGGCTCTTATAGTGTTTGCCGTGAAACAATGATCATAATGCACTATACTGTATCTGTCTTCTAGACTAGTAGCTTACAGCGCCAGGGTTGCGGGTTCGATTCCCACAAGGGTCCGTATAAAAAGTATGAAACGTAATGCACACACTACGCTCTGGATAAGAGCGTCTGCTGAAATGACTAAAACGTATAAAAACAATGTACCTGTTATCCTCTCCTCACACATTCAGTCGTACATACTCAAAGACTAAAGGCTTGTGGAGATTTCACTATTATTGTCTTCTCTCACTGAAAGAGCTGTCCAAACTACCTCTACTCGAGAGAAACCAAGCAGGCATAAACAAAAGTATATTTCACTAGTGGTTTGTCTAGCTGTTCTTCAACTGCAATATGAGTTCTCTGGACTGCCGTTGAAAGTTATCCCTTATGAGTGTCATAATAATGACTTCTGTTTTAAAACCCTCATCACTTTTCTGCTTATGTTTCAACACAGTAACCATTATGTTAATTCATTTTTGCCAAGTTTCTTATTTAAATACAGAAAGTTACAAAATATTTATATTATTAATTAATGATCTAACTTCCAAAGTAAATCTAACTTATAAAGTAGTCTACGTTATACTTAGTCTGCCAAACAGTAGGCTTTATAAGCAGTGAATCTATGAGGTTCTCTATCACTACTGATGTTTTCTTCTATTTACCTTTTGGTTATGTCACGTGGGAGTTACCTGGCTGCAGAGTCAAATTAGCGTGTGAGAGAAATTAGATTTTTGTTTTTCCTGTTTGGCAAAGGAGCATACTGATCACTCAGGAGAGGAGTTCAATACTCTGTCTGTCTATGGGAGCGGGGGGGAGATAGAGAGAGGAGGATAGCGGGAGAGAGACAGAGAGGGGGTGAGGAGAGAGGATGAGAGGGAGAGGGAGAAAGCTCAAAGGCTGCCATTGCTATTTAATTCTAATTATTATTCCGCCCAAATTGCTGTGATTGAACTTCTCTGAGTTTTTTGTCTCCAAGTGAAATGCTGCTCCACAAGTAACTTGTTTTTTTGGGGGGGGAGCAGAGCAGAGCAGTGCAAAGAAAAGAAAAGTTGCGATGTGCTTGATTTCCCAGTGGCCTCCCTCCCATTTTCTCCACCCTCCTCCCTCCTCTTGTTCCAAATGATTTGACATAATGCTCAGCAGGGAGAAGAGAGTGTGTCTGCGATCTCCCTGCATATATGATCAGGGAAGTCAAATCAAATCAAATGGTATTGGTCACATACACATGGTTAGCAGAAGTTAATGCGAGTATAGTGAAATGCTTGTGGTTCTAGTCCGACAGTGCAGTAAAATCTAGTGAGTAATCTAATAATTCCCCAACAACTACCTAATACAGACCAATCTAAATGAGTGAATGAATGAGAATATGTACATATAAATACATGGATGAGCGATGGCCGAGCGGCATAGACAAGGTGCAATAGATGGTATGAAATACAGTACATACATATGATATGAGTAATGTAAGATTTGTAAACATTATTAAAGTGGTATTATTTAGCCCGACAGGATGCTCTCGATTGTGCATCTGTAAAAATTGTGAGGGTTTCAGGTGACAGGCCAAATTTCTACAGCCTCCTGAGGTTGAGGAGGCTCTGTTGCGCCTTCTTCACCACACTGTCTGTGTGGGTAGACGACTTCAGTTTGTCTGTGATGTGTACGTCGAGGAACTTTTCACCTTCTCCACTGCTGTCCCTTCGATGTGGATAGGGGGGTGCTCCCTCTGCTGTTTCCTGAAGTCCGTGATCATCTTCTTTGTTTTGTTGACGTTGAGTGAGAGGTTGTTGTCCTGACACCACACTCTGAGTGCCCTCACCTCCTCCCTGTAGGCTGTTTCGTCATTGCTGATAATCAAGCCCACTACTGTTGTATCGTCTGCAAACTTGATGATTGAGTTGGAGGCGTGCATGGCCACGCAGTCGTGGGTGAACAGAGAGTACAGGAGGGGGCTGAGCACTCACCCTGTGTTGAGGATCAGTGAAGTGGAGATGTTGTTTCCTACCTTCACCACCTGGGGGCGGCCCGTTAGAAAGTCCAGGTCCCAATTGCACAGGGCGGGGTTGAGACCCAGGGCCTACAGCTTGATGATGAGCTTGGAGGGTACTATGGTGCTGAATGCTGAGCTGTAGTCAATGAACAGCATTCTTACATAGGTATTCCTCTTGTCCAGATGGGATAGGGCAGTGTGCAGTGTGATGGCGATTGCATCGTCTGTGGACCTGTTGGGGCGGTATGCAAACTGAAGTGGGTCTAGGGTGGCTGGTAAGGTGGAGGTGATGTGATCCATGACTAGTCTCACAAAGCACTTCATGATGACAGAAGTGAGTGCTACGGGGCGATAGTTATTTACGTAGTTCAGTTATCTTTGCCTTCTTTGGTACAGGAACAATGGTGGCCATCTTGAAGCATGTGGGGACAGCAGACTGGGATAGGGAGCGATTGAATATGTCCGTAAACACACCAGCCGGCTGGTTTGCGCCTGCTCTGAGGACGCGGCTAGGGATGCCGTCTGGGCCAGCAGCCTTGCGAGGGTTAAGGCGTTTAAATGTTTTACTCATGTCGGCCATGGAGAAGGAGAGGGGGGCCGCAGTCCTTGTTAGCGGGCCACGACAGTGGCACTATATTATCCTCAAAGCGGGCAAAGAAGGTGTTAAGTTTGTCTGGAAGCCTGACGTCGGTGTCCGTGACGTGGCTGGTTTTCTATTTCTAGTCTGTGATTTTCTGTAGACTCTACCACATACGTCTCGTGTCTGAGCCATTGAATTGCAACTCCACTTTGTCACTGGACCAGCATTTCGCTTGTTTGATTGCCTTGCGGAGGGAATAACTGCACTGTTTATATTCAGCCATATTCCTAAACCTCATTCCATGGTTAAATGTGGTTGTTCACCCTTTCAGTTTTGCGCGAATGCCGCCATCCACGGTTTCTGGTTAGGGTAGGTTTTAAAAGTCACAGTGGGTACATCTCCAATGCACTTCCTAATAAACTCACTCACGAGTCAACGTATAGATCGATGTTGTTTTCTGAGGCTGACCTGAACATATCCTAGTCCGCGTGATCAAAACAATCTTGAAGCGTGGATTCCGATTGGTCAGACAGGCATTGAATGGTTCTAGTCACTGATACATCCTGTTTGAGTTTCTGCCTATAAGACGGTAGGAGCAAGATGGCGTCGTGGTCGGATTTGCCGCAGGGAGGGCGGGGGAGGGCTTTGTATGCATCGTGGTAGTTAGAGTAGCAATGATCGAGTGTATTACCCTGGTGAGTACTACAATCAATATGCTGATAAAATCTCTGTCAGCGTGATGCATGGAGAAGCCCGGTGGCTGATCCGATTCTGACAACATATCCCGAGAAAGCCATGTTTCCATCAAACAGAGGATGTTACAATCTCTGATGTCTCTCTGGAAGGCAACCCTTGCTCGAATTTCGTATACCTTGTTGTCAAGACACTGGACATTGGCGAGTAGTATACTCGGGAGCGGTGGGCGATGTGCACGTCTACGGAGCCTGACCAGGTTGCCGCTCCGTCTGCCCCTTCTGCGGCGCCCTGGTTTTGGGTCGGCTTCTAGGATTAGATCCATTGTCCTGGGTGGTGATCCAAACAGAGGATTCGCTTCGGGAAAGTCGTATTCCTGGTCGTAATGTTAGTAAGTTGACATTGCTCTTATATCCAATAGTTCTTCCCAGCTGTATGTAATAAGACTTAAGATTTCCTGAGGTAACAATGTAAAAAACAAAATACTGCATAGTTTCCTACGGACTCGAAGCGAGGCGACCAATTCTGCCATCTTGCTATGCAGCCCAAAATATGCAGCCCAAGAAAAAAGAGGGTGAGTGAGAGAAACAGAGGGTGAAGGAGAGAGGGAGAGAGTTAATCATGGAGTGGTAGAGGATGGAGTGAGAGAGAGAGAGAGCGATAGAGAGAGGAGTGATGAATGAGTGTTTCTCCATAGTGAGGTCACTGATTGAGCGGGACCAGTTCCACCATATAGCCTCCAGTCATATTGACTCCAGCCAGGCTAGGTTGCCGGGACCAGGGGCTGCAATGACTGCAGGCTGCCGAGCCAGGGCTGAAATGACTGCAGGCTATGTGTGGGCTGGCTTCTGCCTGCCTGTCTGTTGGCTGCCGTCTAGGCTAGTATCCATCTAGGCTAGTGCCTGTCTGTCTGTGGTTTGCCTGCCACCCTGCTTGCCTGTCTGTCAGTCTTCCTCCCTCCCTCCCTGCTTGCCTGTATGTCTGTCTGCCTGTCTGTCTGTCTGCCTGTCTGCGCTGGGGAGAGTTTGGAGAAACCCCTGTGAATGTGTTTATTTTTTCCACAGGGCAAATACCCGGTCTCCCATCTACCGAATTAACGAGATGAGTTCCAGTAGATACTCGTTCTGACAGCTTGTCTATCTGTCCACACCTCTCCAAGCTGCTAAAATCCACCGCATGTATCAGACTGTATGAATTTGAATGATTTTTTAAAATGGTGTTTGTGTATCAGTAATTACATCCCAAGAAACCGAGAAGGTAAATAAATGTAAATGATAAAACCTTCATACCATTTCAAATGAGTTCCAGTGTTCAGAACTCACTCAGAACAATTTAATGAATTCCAACGCAAAAATAAGGAATAAAAGGGGGGGAAATGCTTTAACATGCATTGCTTTTTTCTTATGAAAGAAGAAGGAAATGGTCTGAGGAGTCATGCTGTGCAACATAATTCACGGCTACAGTACATCCTCCAAACTGTCTCCTTTCTCACATTCTTACCCTCCCTCATGTCATTGTATTACACTGAGGGTGCTTGTCATGAGTGAAATACACCTACCCAGACCTATACTTTAGACTGACATGGTCTCTCCCTCTCTGTCATAAAACTAGACAAGTATTTTTTCTGGCAGTAATCTGTTTGTCATCGGCTGCAACAATCTGCACTTACAGTACATTTCATGCTGAAAGTCACAAGTCAATGGTAACTTACTGTAAGCTTTGTCTACTGCCGTAGAGGAAGTTAATGTAATTTATTGTGCGGAGTATCTGCTTGACAGGATGTTCTTGACTGTTACCTGTCTATAAATGTTATTAATACAAAAAACTATGTTTTAAGTTAAAGCTTTCGTCTGAAGCCAAAAAAGACAACAAATTAAATTCAAAAGTACTTCAACAACAGATGTACTAACATTGGATGGGTTGATTAGGATTCAAACTTTCTCTCAAACTGCCTAATACATACTCTTAGAGTAGGTTTACCCCATTAATGTACTTGGTAATGTAAACGTCTTTTTTCATGGAAGACATCTTCTCATTTCACTCATTTAAACATTATGGGGAGCTTTTCCCGGACACGGCCTAGTCCTGGACTAAAAAAGCAAGATGAACGGAAATCTCCAACCTACATTTTTTCTAGTCCAAGACTAGGTGTCCTTGAAACTGCGAAACTGACCTAGCCTAATACATAAGCCTACTCAGATGTGAAATGGACAAGGTAGACGACAGCTTTTTAAGATATTTTGAAGCTATACATGGTTTATGTTCCTGTTATAAACAATGGAGTAATGCAATCTTATATTTTGGGTTATGATAGGGTATGAGAGTTACGCTATACTCTTGGGACATATATAAGTTATAGTTTTTAAAGCAGAGGCGGCACCACTGGTTCAAATGTTGTGGGAGGAAATGTGTGTCTTTTCTGTGGCCTGGAGCTTTTCCTGATCTCATTTTTTATTTTATTTTTTATTTATCCGTTATTTTACCAGGTAAGTTGACTGAGAACACATTCTCATTTACAGCAACGACCTGGGTAATAGTTACAGGGGAGAGGAGGGGGATGAATGAGCCAATTGTAAACTGGGGATTATTAGGTGACCGTGATGGTTTGACGGCCAGATTGGGAATTTAGCCAGGACACCGGGGTTAACACCCCTACTCTTACGATAAGTGCCATGGGATCTTTAATGACCTCAGAGAGTCAGGACACCTGTTTAACGTCACATCCGAAAGACGGCACCCTACACAGGGCAGTGTCCTCATTCACTGCCCTGGGGCATTTTTTTAGACCAGAGGAAAGAGTGCCTCCTACTGGCCCTCCAACACCACTTCCAGCAGCATCTGGTCTCCCATCCAGGGACTGACCAGGCCCAACCCTGTTTAGCTTCAGAAGCAAGCCAACAGTGGTATGCAGGTAGCATACCACTTGGTCAGGTAAACCCCTGGTCCTATTCGTAGGCTATGATAGGGTCCAACGCTAACTTTTTTTCTCACTGTCACAACTGGACCAGTTGGCCAAAAACATACTGGCCCAGAATTTCGACTGGCCTGGACATGGTGTCGTTTTTAATGCATTGGGGTCATGCAGGGCCAATAGGTTGGCATGCTTTATCTCTAAATGCAGATATTAATAGGCTATATTTATAATAAATAAAATAAAATTGGTGGGTGTTATATTTGTCCTATTTCACACATGTATAAGTGTGTATTCATATGCATGTGTGAATTTAACATGTGTTTTTTTGCATATCCCAACTCTCCCTGAGACACCCTCGGAGATTGGGGTCACAGCCAGTGTCTGCCATTATGAGTCATTACTCTATAAAAAAAATATCATCGATCTACACACAATACCCCATAATGACAAAGCAAAAACCTGAAATATCACATTTACATAAGTCATCAGACCCTTTACTCAGTACTTTGTTGAAGCACCTTTGGCAGCGATTACAGCATCAAGTTTTATTGGCTATGACGCTACAGATTGGCACACCTGTATTTGGGTAGTTTCTCCCATTCTTCAGTGCATATACTCTCTAACTCTGTCACAACATGAACCTTCCACCACTATGCTTCACCGTATGTCACGCCCTGACCATAGATTGCTTTGTATGTTTCTATTTTTTGTTTGGTCAGGGTGTGATGTGGGTGGGCATTCTATGTTTGTATGTCTATGTTTTCTATTTCTATGTGTTCTATTTCCTGGTATTGGTTCCCAATCAGAGGCAGCTGTCAATCGTTGTCTCTGATTGAGAACCATACTTAGGTAGCCTGTTTTCCCACTTTGGTTGTGGGTGGTTAATTTCTGTTTAGTGTGTGTCGTCACCTTACAGAACTGTTCGTTTGTCGTCTTTTGTTGTTTTGTTCAGTGTTCAGTTTATTTGATTAAAAATATGAACACTTACCACGCTGCACCGTGGTCCTCTTCTCCTTCTCCCGACGACGTTCGTTACACCGTAGGGATGGTGCCAGGTTTCCTCCAGACGTAACGCTTGGCATTCAGGCCAACGCTTGGCATTCTTGGTTTCCTCAGACCAGAGAATATTGTTTCTCATGGTCTGAGAGTCCTTTAGGTGCCTTGGCAAAGTCCAAGTGGGCACTCATATTCCTTTTACTGAGGAGTGGCTTCCGTCTGGCCACTCTACCATAAAGGCCTGATTTGTGGAGTGCTGCAGAGATGGTTGTCCTTCTGGAAGGTTCTCCCATCTCCATGGAGGAACTCTGGAGCTCTGGTAGAGTGACCATCGGGTCCTTGGTCACTTCCTTGATCAAGGTCCTTCGGCCCTGATTGCTCAGTTTGGCCAGGCGGCCAGCTCTAAGAAGAGTCTTGGTGGTTCCAGACTTCTTCCATTTAAGAATGATGGAGGCCACTGTGTTCTTTTTGACCTTCAATGCTGCAGAAATTGTTTGGTACCCTCCCCCAGATCTGTGCGTCGACACAGTCTCGGAGTTCTACGAACATTTCCTTCGACCTCATGGCTTGGTTTGTGGGACCTTATATAGACAGGTGTGTGCCTTTCCAAATCCTGTCCAATCAATTGGATTTACCATAGTTGGACTCCAATCAAGTCTCATAGCGTTCTTTGCAAAACTGTCCAAAATGTCCAAAAACCTGTTTTTGCTTTATCATTATGGGATATTGTGTGTAGATTGAGGAGTATTTTTATGTATTTATTCCTTTTGAGAATAAGGCTGTAATGTAACAAAATGTGGAAAAAGTCAAGGGGTGTGAATACTTTCCGAATGCACTGTATAATCAATCCATAGATGGCAGTTCCCATTCTAGTCAAGACAGGCAGCCATTGCTACTGTATCCATAAGTTTAACAGTCAAATTGCCAGGGTTAGAGGTTCCAAAACCCTTCTATGGATTATATAAATCAATCAAATGTATTTATAAAGCCCTTTTTACATCTGCCAATGTCACAAAGTGCCATACAATGCAACAAGCTGTTCCACAGATAGAAGGAGCGACAGGAGTGGGAAAAGCACACCAAAGACGCAATTAACAATAAATAATAAGATAAAGATGGCAATTCTTAAAGCCCATTTCACACCATAGCCTGCTGAATTTGCAAGATAACTTTTATTTCATTTAGATTTTGTCACAAATGAAAATGTTACACTGATTCTCCCATGGATTGATGTTTCAGCATTGTCTCAATGAAGAGTTCAGCATTCGACTAGCCATGTGTGACATGCACGTGCAGTTACAAGCCTGCTAGAGTTAGCGTCAGGCAGGCGAGCAATATCCACTGTCCTAGTACAGATGAAGCCTGACCTGGAATGTGAAGCTAACTGAAGCTGGCTGGCTTTATAAAAGCCTAAGTAGTATACCACTCTGGTGATACACAGTGAGACACACATTGTGAAACATACACTAACCCCCATTCCCTTGTATCTCTCTGTTAGTCTAATGGCTGGTGTTAGTCTAATGGCTGGGATGCCTCTGAGATGTTCAACTAGGAGAGGTATGGAGTCAACTCCACCTATGGCTTCCTCTACATGTGAGTATCAAATCAAATCAAATCAAATTTTATTTGTCACATACACATGGTTAGCAGATGTTAATGCGAGTGTAGCGAAATGCTTGTGCTTCTAGTTCCGACAATGCAGTAATAACCAACGAGTCATCTAACCTAACAATTCCACAACTACTGCCTTATACACACAAGTGTAAAGGGATAAAGAATATGTACATAAAGATATATGAATGAGTGATGGTACAGAACGGCATAGGCAAGATGCAGTAGTTGGTATAGAGTACAGTATATACATATGAGATGAGTAATGTAGGGTATATAAACATAAAGTGGCATAGTTTAAAGTGGCTAGTGATACATGTATTACATAAAGATGGCAAGATGCAGTAGATGATATAGAGTACAGTATATACATAAACATATGAGATGAGTAATGTATGGTATGTAAACATTATATTAAGTGGCATTGTTTAAAGTGGCTAGTGATACATTTTTAAATACATTTCCATCAATTCCCATTATTAAAGTGGCTGGAGTTGAGTCAGTATGTTCGCAGCAGCCACTAAATGTTAGTGGTGGCTGTTTAACAGTCTGATGGCCTTGAGATAGAAGCTGTTTTTCAGTCTCTCGGTCCCTGCTTTGATGCACCTGTACTGACCTCGCCTTCTGGATGATAGCGGGGTGAACAGGCAGTGGCTCGGGTGGTTGTTGTCCTTGATGATCTTTATGTCCTTCCTGTGACATCGGGTGGTGTAGGTGTCCTGGAGGGCAGGTAGTTTGCCCCCGGTGATGCGTTGTGCAGACCTCACTACCTTCTGGAGAGACTTACGGTTGTGGGCGGAGCAGTTGCCGTACCAGGCGGGGATACAGCCCGACAGGATGCTCTCGATTGTGCATCTGTAGAAGTTTGTGAGTGCTTTTGGTGACAAGCCAAATTTCTTCAGCCTCCTGCTGCGCCTTCTTCACAACACTGTCTGTGTGGGTGGACCAATTCAGTTTGTCCGTGATGTGTACGCCGAGGAACTTAAAACTTACTACCCTTTCCACTACTGTCCCGTCGATGTGGATAGGGGGGTGCTCCCTCTGCTGTTTCCTGAAGTCCACAATCATCTCCTTTGTTTTGTTGACGTTGAGTGTGAGGTTATTTTCCTGACACCACACTCTGAGGGCCCTCACCTCCTCCCTGTAGGCCGTCTTGTCGTTGTTGGTAATCAAGCCTACCACTGTAGTGTCGTCCGCAAACTTAATGATTGAGTTGGAGGCGTGCATGGCCACGCAGTCGTGGGTGAACAGGGAGTACAGGAGAGGGCTCAGAACGCACCCTTGTGGGGCCCCAGTGTTGAGGATCAGCGCGGTGGAGATGTTGTTACCTACCCTCACCACCTGGGGGCGGCCCGTCAGGAAGTCCAGTACCCAGTTGCACAGGGCGGGGTCGAGACCCAGGGTCTCGAGCTTGATGACGAGTTCGGAGGGTACTATGGTGTTAAATGCTGAGCTGTAGTCGATGAACAGCATTCTCACATAGATATTCCTCTTGTCCAGATGGGTTAGGGCAGTGTGCAGTGTGGTTGCGATTGCGTCGTCTGTGGACCTATTGGGTTGGTAAGCAAATTGGAGTGGGTCTAGGGTGTCAGGTAGGGTGGAGGTGATATGGTCCTTGACTAGTCTCTCAAAGCACTTCATGATGACGGAAGTGAGTGCTACGGGGCGGTAGTCGTTTAGCTCAGTTACCTTAGCTTTCTTGGGAACAGGAACAATGGTGGCCCTCTTGAAGCATGTGGGAACAGCAGACTGGGATAAGGATTGATTGAATATGTCCGTAAACACACCAGCCAGCTGGTCTGCGGATGCTCTGAGGATGCGGCTGGGAATGCCGTCTGGGCCTGCAGCCTTGCGAGGGTTAACACGTTTAAATGTTTTACTCACCTCGGCTGCAGTGAAGGAGAGCCCGCAGGTTTTGGTAGCGGGACGTGTCAGTGGCACTGTATTGTCCTCAAAGCGAGCAAAAAAGTTATTTAGTCTGTCTGGGAGCAAGACATCCTGGTCAGCGACGGGGCTGGTTTTCTTTTTGTAATCCGTGATTGACTGTAGACCCTGCCACATACCTCTTGTGTCTGAGCTGTTGAATTGCGACTCTACTTTGTCTCTATACTGGCACTTAGCTTGTTTGATTGCCTTGCGGAGGGAATAGCTACACTGTTTGTATTCGGTCATGTTTCCGGTCACCTTGCCCTGGTTAAAAGCAGTGGTTCGCGCTTTCAGTTACGCGCGAATGCTGCCATCAATCCACGATTTCTGGTTTGGGAATGTTTTAATCGTTGCTGTGGGTATAACGTCGTCGATGCACTTACCAATGAACTCGCTCACCGAATCAGCGTATTTGTCAATGTTGTTGTTGGACGCAATGCGGAACATATCCCAATCCCCGTGATCGAAACAGTCTTGAAGCGTGGAATCAGATTGGTCGGACCAGCGTTGAACAGACCTGAGCGCGGGAGCTTCTTGTTTTAGTTTCTGTTTGTAGGCTGGAAGCAACAAAATGGAGTTGTGGTCAGCTTTTCTGAAAGGAGGGCGGGGGAGGGCCTTATATGCGTCGCGGAAGTTAGAATAACAATGATCCAGGGTTTTACCAGCCCTGGTAGCACAATCGATATGCTGATAGAATTTAGGGTGTTTTGTTTTCAGATTAGCCTTGTTAAAATGCTACAATGAATGCAGCCTCAGGACGTGTGGCTTCCAGTTTACATAGATTCAGATAAAGTTCGTTCAGGGCCATCGATGTGTCTGCTTGGGGGGAATATATACGGCTGTGATTATAATCGAAGAGAATTCCCTTTGGTAGATAATGCGGTCGACATTTGATTGTGAGGAATTCTAAGTCAGGTGAACAGAATGACTTGAGTTCCTGTATGTTGTTATGATCACACCACGTCTCGTTAACTTCTTATGGCTGAAGGGGCAGTATTGAGTAGCTTGGATGAAAGGTGCCCATATCAAACGGCCTGCTCCTCAGTCATAGTTCCTAATATTTGCATATTATTATTAGTATTGGATGGAAAACACTCTAAAGTTTCTAAAACTGTTTGAATTATGTCTGTGAGATTAACAGAACTCATATTGGCAGGCAAAATCCTGAGTTGAAATCAAAACAGGAAGTCAGAAATCTGAGCCTGTGTGTATTCACCAGAGTCCCTAAAGAAATCCACTTGAGCTATTGATGATGTTGCACTGCCTAGGGGTTCCACTAGATGTCAACCATCAATAGAAATGTCAATGAGACTTCTATGATGTTGTGGGAGAGAATGAGAGCAGAATCAGTCAGGTGTCCATCAAGCAGCCATTTCCTGATCATGCTTTTTCTTCATGGAAGCCACTGACGTTCCATTGATCACGAAGAGAACAAAGAATACTCCGGTTGGAACTTTATTGAAGCTATATGTTAAAAACATCCTAATGATTGATTCAGTACTAAGTTTGAAATGTTTCTTCGACCGGTAATATCACATTTTGAAGTTTTTGTCCGATATAAAGCTGACCAGAATTAGCGTTTGGACATGTTTACCATAAATAACGGATTTTTTCGAACAAAACAAACATTTATTGTGGACCTGGGATTCCTGGTGTGCTTTCTGATGTAGATCATCAAAGGTAATGGAATATTTATCATGTATTCTTGTGTTTATGGTGACGCCGTCTTTGCAGCTGTGGTATGCTATTTTTGAGCACCGTCTCAGATTATAGCGTGCATTTCTTTTTCCGTAAAGTTTTTTTGAAATCTGACATAGCGGTTGCATTAAGGAGAGGTATATCTATAATTCAATGTGTATAACTTGTATTATCATCTATATTTATGATGAGTATTTCTGTTGAAACGATGGGCTATGCAAAGTCACTTGATGTTTTTGCATTTAGTGAATCTAGTCGCCTCAATGTAAACTCAGATTTTTTTATATGAATTTAATCAAACAAAACATGCACGTATTGTGTAACATGAAGTCCTATGAGTGTCATCTGATGAAAATAATCGAAGGTTAGTGATTCATTTTATCTCTATTCTGGTTTTTGTGAAGCTATCTTTAGCTGGAAAAAATGGCTGTGATTTTTGTGGTGACCTAACATAATCGTTTGTAGTGCTTTCGCTGAAAAGCCTATTTGAAATCGGACACTTTGGTGGGATTAACAACAAGATTACCTTTAAAATGATATAAGACACATGAATGTCTGAGGAATTTTAATTATGAGATTTCTCTTGTTTTTGAATTTGGCGCCCTGCACTTGGACTGGCTGTTTTCATATCGGTCCCGTTGCCGGGACTGCAGCCATAAGAATTAATCATAAGGCATACCCCCCCCCCCCCCGCCACTCTCTTCCAGAAAGATGCTTGTTTCTGTCGGCGCGATGCGTGAAGAAACCAGCTGGCTGCACCGACTCCGTTAGCGTCTCTCGAGTGAGCCATGTTTCCGTGAAGCAAAGAACGTTACAGTCTCTGATGTCTCTCTGGAATGCTACCCTTGCTCGGATTTCATCAACCTTGTTGTCAAGAGACTGGACATTGGCGAGTAGTATGCTAGGGAGTGGAGCGCGATGTGCCCGTCTCCGGAGCCTGACCAGAAGACCGCTTCGTTTGCCCCTTTTACGGCGTCGTTGTTTAGGGTCGCCGGCTGGGATCCGATCCATTGTACTGGGTGGAAGGAAAAACACAGGATCCGCTTCGGGAGAGTCATATTCCTGGTCGTAATGATGGTGAGTTGATGTTGCTCTTATATTCAGTAGTTCCTCCCGACTGTATGTAATGAAACCTAAGATTACCTGGGGTACCAATGTAAGAAATAACACGTAAAAAAACAAAATACTGCATAGTTTCCTAGGATCTCTGTCGGCGCCGAAAGTAGAGTGGAGTATCCTCCCCTCATCTCCTCAATGGCTCCTCAATGTCTTTTTAGAAGGTGTAGTAATGCATTATTTGCCTCGTCAAGCACCCCATTTCCAACCAGAATAACTGTATTTATGTTTTATCCTTTCCATCTATCCCACTTTCCCCCCTCAGTGAATGAGACTGAGGGAAACCCCCCAAGACCACCACCTCATCTCACTGAAGAACAATGAAGGCAAAACTGAGGAGTACAAGTACAGTACCATGGTCTAAGAGAGAGAGAGGAGACATAAATGAGAGGTGCCGAGGGCAGGTGGGTCACGAGAAGAATCACAGACATACACTACTACATGATCATATACAAACGTGTAACAGAGTTAAGAACGTGCCGTAAACTCACTCCACAGCTAGCTTGAAATGTCGCAGATGGGGCCATCCAAGTGGTACCTTTTGGGTGGCTTAACCATTGGTACGTTGTCAAGGAGGACGGTCACATGTATTTGCGAGTTTGAGTGTGGAACAGGAACAAAGGAGGAAGATATACTGTTTTTGCATTAGCACTACACACCTGATTCAAATCATCAACACTTGATGAGAAGTTCATAATTTGAATTGGCTGTGTAGTGCACCCTTTTGGGTCCCCAGGAACAGGATTAAAACCTCTACAGGATAGGTGTCCCTAAACCGGGACGGTTGTTGCTCAATATGCAATAATGTGACTAGAAAACATTGTATACAACACCCCACTTTCCGGGACATAGACATGTCTTACATGGGCAAAAGCTTAAATTCTTGTTAATCTAACTACAGTGTGCAATTTACAGTAGCTATTACAGAGAAAAAAATCCATGCTATTGTTTGAGGATAGTGCACAACAACAAAACACTTTTATCACGGCAACTGGTTTGATACATTCACCTCTGAAGGTAAACAATGCACTTACTGTCACGTCTGCTCCCACTCTTCCCTCCTGACGGTCGAGGGCGCAGGGCTCCCCAGCATTACACACTCCTGCCACCATCATTAAGCACACCTGCTTCCCTCGTACAGCCCATCAGCCATCATTTGGACTCACCTGGACTCAATCACCTGCGTTATTTCCTTCCCTATATCTGTCTGTCCCCCAGCTCTGTTCCCCACTTCCGCATTAACATTCGTATATCGTTTTGTTACCCGTGTGCTGATGATGTTCCTGTCTTGTTCCTTGTCTGTTCCTCATTAAATGTTTGACTCCCCGTACCTGCTTCTCGACTCCAGTGTCGGTTCTTATAGAATGCGGAAGCCATCAAACGAAGCATCGAGGTGTACTGGCGTTTCGGTTGGTGGTGACATTGGGTCCGGGGGCCACCATCGATGGAACCGGGTGTGCCTAATCCAGCTCGTCGGGCTTCCACGTCCTAGCTGGCTCGAGAGGTTTCCTTGCCCCAGTTGGCTCGGCAGGCGCCCATCCCACGTTAGGCCTTATCTGGATCACCAGGGTTTTACGCCTCAGCCAGCTCCCTAGGCATCTACGCTTCAGCCGGCTCATCAGGCTCCCATGTTCCAGCAGGATCAGGAGACTTTCACGCCTCAGCCGGATCGTCAGGCTCCTATGCCTCAGCCGGCTCGCCATGCTCCCACGCCTCTGCCGGTTCGTCGGGATTTTACATCCAGTCGGCTTGTCCAGCCACCGTGCATCGGCCGGCCCATCAGGCTCGCCCAGGTGGGACGCCGGTTGGCTCCCCTAAAGGGGGGGTACTGTCACGCCTGCTCCCGCTCCTCCCCCCTGGCGCTCAAGGGTGCTTGGCTCCCCAGCATTACGCAATCCTGCCACCATCATTACGCACACCTGCTTCCCTCGTCACGCACATCAGCCATCATTTGGACTCACCTGGACTCAATCCCCTGTGTTATTTCCTTCCCTATATCTGTCTGTTCCCCAGCTCTGTTCCCCACTTCCGCATTAACGTTCGTATGTCGTTTTGTTACCCGTGTGCTGACTCTGTTCCTGGCTTGTTCCTTGTCTGTTCCTCATTAAATGTTTGACTCCCCGTACCTGCTTCTCGATTCCAGTGTCGGTCCTTACACTTACATTCAGTAATCTTGCTCTGATTTGTCATCCTGAGGGTCCCAGAGATAAAATATAGTGTAGTTTTGTATTTTTAAATTGAAATGTAGAAACTGGGTTCTACAGTTTGACCCCACTGTCTCTGGCTCCACCCCCTTGCTTCAGGTCCTGAGCTACAGAGAGTTAGATTTGGGTACGTCATTTCAGTCGAAAATTGAAAAAAATGGTCAGATCCTTAGGTTAAGAAACACTGTTCTATCTAGACTAATCACATTCCCCACCTCACCTCTCCCTGGCTACCATATGTAAACATGATCCAACTCTGTGAACACATTGACAATACATCAATTAATATTTGTTATGTGCACCTGTTTGCTTTCTTTGCCAACCACAAGCATGTATTGAATGAGAGCATTGCTTGTTTTTTTTTAAGTATCAGTGTTGCTACAGTTTGCAATCAAAGTAAATGTGACACTATGTTTTTCGAGTGTTTCTCTAGAGGAATCTAGTCCTTGAGTGCAATTAGTTTAATCAGGTGTGTTAGCAGGGGCTAGGGGGAAAATGTAACACCAATCAGGCCCCCGAGTGCTTGATCTGATACTCTCCTGGAGAGTTACCGTCTTGTAGGTTTTCTCCAACCCTAATCTAGCCAAGGCAGCAACTACTCTTCCAGCAAAATCAAGGCAATTATAAAAATAAAAAAATATTACAAAACATTTACAACAGATTTCATAACACATCAAGTGTGTGCCCTCAGGACCCTACTCTACTACCACACATCTACAGCACAAAATCCATGTGTATGTGTGTGTGTATAGTGTGTATGTTATTGTGTGTGTGTGTATGCATGTGTCTGTGCCTGTGTTTGTGTTGCTTCACAGTCCCCGTTGTTACATAACGTGTATTTTATCTATTTTATTAATCAAATTTTACTGCTTGCATGAGTAACTTGATGTGAAATATAGTTCCATGTAGTCATGGCTCTATGTAGTACTGTGCACCTCCCATTTTCTGTTCTGGACTTCGGGACTGTGAAGAGACCTCTGGTGGCATGTCTTATGGGGTATGCATGGGTGTACTGGTCTCATCACCTATTGTTTGCATTTCAATAGCTAATTTGCTTATAAATTACACACCGTGGCAGCTCTAGCCTTTTGGGAGGGTCACCACTGACATCTTTACATTTTAGTCATTTAGCAGATGCTCTTATCCAGAGCGACATACAGGAGCAATTAGGGTTAAGTGACTTGCTCAAGAGCACATTGGCAGATTATTCACCAGGCCACCTGGAAGTCAGGGCCCCTGGGCATGTGACCTGCGTGCCCAGTTGGTATACGGTCATTGGTACAAGTTTAGATAGCTGGCTAGACTAAACACCAATCTAACAATTGTTAGCTAACATGGCTAATTGAGTGACTGTCAGTGACAGACATAACATCTACTAGTCTTACTTTCAATAGTTAGTTGAGACCCCACTGAGTTCCTAAATGTTTACATGTTTTGGGTCGGGTCCCCTAGCGGCCGGGGGACCTAAGCGACCGCTTATGTCACTTATGCCTGAAACCGGCCCTGTTTACACAATTGCCAGAAAGTCTGGATAAATCAGGCTAAGATACTGCAACATCAGTCTACTGCCATCTTTGTGCAGAACAACATTGCCTGGAACCTGGTATGATTTTGTGATGACACTCAAAATAATTTGCGATACGGCCAAATAGTAGCTCATACCGAGGATCAAGGTAAGAATTTATTTATACTTGCGTACTATTGTTTGTACAGATGAACGTGGTACCTTCAAGCGTTTGGAAATTGCTCCCAAGGATGAACCAGACTTGTGGAGGTCTACAAATTTTTTCTGAGGTCTTGGCTGATTTCTTTTGATTTTCCCATGATGTCAAGCAAAGAGGCACTGAGTTTGAAGGTAGGCCTTGAAATACATCCACAGATACACCTCCAATTGAGTCAAATGATGTCAATTACCTAACAGAACCTTCTAAAGCCAGGACATCATTTTTTTGAATTTTCCAATCTGTTTAAAGGCACAGTCAACTAGTGTACGTAAACTTCTGACCCACTGGAATTGTGATACAGTGAATTATAAGTGAAATAATCTGTCTGTAAACAATTGTTGGAAAAATGACTTGTGTCATGCACAAATTAGATGTCCTAACCGACTTGCCAAAATTATAGTTTGTTAACAAGATATTGTGGAGTGGTTAAAAAAATAGTTTTAATGACTCCAACCTAAGTGTATGTAAACTTCCGACTTCAACTGTAGATTTACAATGAGAGCATGCTGCATTTGTCACTTTGAATTATACTGTATGTAATCCTAATTCTGTTTGTCTTTTTCTGTTTCTCCTTCAACAAAAATGAAATAATTTGCTTGATAGCCCCCATGTAATTTAGTTAATTTAGTTAGCTTACCTTCATTCTTTGCTGGGAAAAATTGCTGAGAAAATATATTTATCAGATATTCAAATGGAAGGCACTTCTGATATGTAATCTTTCTTGGTCATTCGAGTGTCACTGACAATTTAGTGGATTTTCTTAATTGCCTTCTTAACGAATTCCTACGGGTTGAATGCAAAATTTTTATACATCCTTCCAGCAAGAAAACTAGCGATCGGATCGCGGTGCCATCTGCTGACCATTTAGGGAGTTGAGTTCTCAACCGGTGTGCCAAATTTTGTTCCGTAATATGGAGTATTGACTGAGAAATGACTAAGGGAAAAACTCACTTTAACATGGATTGCTGGCTCAAAACCTAAGATAGACGGGACTATCGTCACGTCCATAATATACTGTAGTATACTGTAGATGCCGTTTTTTCTTTTTCGCTCATAACCAAAAAACTGTAATGAAAGTGTGAGGTTATCTGTGTGTATGTGTGTGCACGCGCACGTGTGCATATGTGTTTGTGTGCATGCTTGGTTTTGGCCTGTCAGGTCGTAGGTTACCTTGGTAATCAGGTTAACATGATCTACATAGATTGAGACGACAGAGTGTGCACCCATTTGTCATGCAAATGACACACACACACACACACACACACAAATAATACAACCTCCAAGTCCGCAGCTTTACCACATGCTTCTGTTTAAATGGAAACATACCACATTTAAAACCACTAACACACACCCGACACATCCCCACACAGCAAGGCAGGCATTGAGCGGAGCAACAGGGGGGAAACGTAAACTGGGATGTTAAGAATAGCTAATGGTGCGTCAGGCATTTCAAAGGTTTCCGTGTTTCCTTACATCATGTTCCAAACCCTGACACCGTCCAATCAGATATGAAATCCCCACTTGATCCCAAAGAGGAAACATTAGGGGGAGTGAAACGCTATATAGTATTTCCCCGGGTACTTGGCTCCGTGCTGATAGGAAGCAGCGATGACTTTAATCTTTCCCGCTGGATAGGGTTTGGTGTAACCGCCCAGATCCTCCAGACTCAAGCCTCTGCCTTGTGATTAGACCTCCGTGTTGGATCATCAAAGTGGGGGAGATGTCAGCAGTGACAGCCCGTCCATCTTCAACAAAGTCTGGAGCTCCGTCGCTAAATATCCAACTCAACACTACACACACCACTTCTAATGTTGAACTAGTATTTACTCCCATGTTCTGATTGGCTGTTTATATAGTCCAGAGAGCTGGGACGGGGACCTCCAGTAGAGCAGTGATCTAGCTTAGCGGGATTCATCAGAGAACACATCAGTCAAATCAGTCGGTGTGTGATGTACATCTGTATGTGTATCTGTCATTTTCTATACTACCAAAGAAGTAGCATTAACATTGGCCTAGTTGACACAGTAGCACCGACATGACCCTGACATTCCCTTGTCACCTACAGAGAAACCTCACAATCTCCACAGACCAAGGGCATAACAGGCCAGCATATCTTCTCAATACGATCACCACGCCAGTCTATATACATGTACATGACGTCTGATTTGGTTTCTTATCAGTCTCTGTCAGTGAATATGGCCCACAGACAGACAGAGCCACAAGGACCACCACACCAGGGTCCATTGTATGTGTGACTGAGGGTTGAGCAGGGTGGTCCA
Organism: Salvelinus alpinus; assembly: GCF_045679555.1. Taxonomy (NCBI): domain Eukaryota; kingdom Metazoa; phylum Chordata; class Actinopteri; order Salmoniformes; family Salmonidae; genus Salvelinus; species Salvelinus alpinus. Next base: position 76,200,684 of record NC_092093.1, read on the forward strand.
GGCCCTGGGACAATAGGCCGGTCCTGGGGCATTGTGCTGGGATCCTGGGGGCTTTGTGGGAGACTAGGAGTAGGACTGGTTGAATTAGCCCCTGGCATCGCTTGTCTCCTCTCTCCTCATGATGTCAGCTAAACTGTCAACACCAACTGGTTCTCTGGTCAGCTGAACACTGATGAATAGATCAGCATTGTCACCACACATAATATAACATTCTCATTATTATGTAATTGCTAAGGATGTCAGTATTGCCTGGACTCTCTCTCTCTCTCGCTCTTTCTCACTCTCTCCGTCTCCATCTCTGTCTCTCGCTCTCTGCAGGTCCACAGCCTTCACACAGAGAGAGACGGAGAGAGAGGAGCATCGGGGTGTGAGGATGTAGCCTGTGTCAACACAGGTTACCTCTGAAGACTGTTTTATCAGCCTCCAATTACAACTAATTGGATTGGTAGTCACCCCTTAAATGAGGTTGCCTAATAAGAATTCCCGCTATCAGAAAACTGTGTGTACAAATAATGAATAAATATTTGAGGTGTTGGAGGTCCACTGTGTTTCGCACTCGAAGGAAACCTCTACAGATATCCCAATTACGTTGAAATTCTGGCATCAGAGTAAACAGATGAAAACACACAAAGACACACACAAACACACAAACACAAACACACACACACACACATATACACACACCAGGTGACAAGGCACAGCTGAAGGTAAAGGAATGCACTGTTTGCTTTCCTGAGATTGAATATTTAACAGAGTGTGTGGTTAAAAAGTAACATAATACTCCAACATTGACAGGAGTATTAATTTTTAACCAGCCAAGCAGGAATGTATTCAGCTGTGTTCTCTGGCATTTCTGGTTTAGCATACAGAATTAGGACACAACATGAAAGCATGCAGGGAATTTAAAAATGAATCACAAAGTCCAAACGGACACGCTGGTGTCGTATCTGATGGCTTTTTCAATGAAGGATGTAGTTCATTGTAGTTTTCTGGAGCTGTTGTTGTTTTAAGTTCTTACATCCTATTACCCACAAGGACACTGACTGAGACAGAAGATATACTGATCACATCTATATTCCCTGGAAACAGCCTTTTTGTTTTCACACACAATGTTTTTCAGATGAAAATTAGCCAAATAGGGAAGGCATATGCAGATTTTTTTTATCAAAATACATTCCAACAGAGAATGGAGAAATTGGAATAAAATACATTTTACAGAGAAGTGCAGGGGAGGGTTATGGAGTTTGAGGGGCCTTAGTTTGAAGTTTGAGGGGCCTTAGTTTGAAGTCTGTGGAGACGTAATAAGCACGCATGGTTCTTCAATCAAATTGAGTCTTGATGCTTGAGACTTTGGCCTTTGCTATAGAAATGAAATGTCTCATCCTGATAATTGCATTGGGATATTGAGATTGCATTGCCACAGGGCAGAAACATAACCCACCACCACTAAAACTCCTTGGTGGCTGAATGAAACTATAGTAAAGCTACAGTTGGTCTGGATTGTGTTTGATCCTCGTATTATGGAAGAGAATCAAGTGGCGCCATGAAGTGGAAGAATCCTTTTTCTACTCTTTCATCACTGGAGAGAACATGTGATCTGTTGGTGTAGCCAACCATGCATACCAATGCATACAGACAGATAGAGAAGCCACTTCAATGTATAGTACACTAAAGTCAATGGATGCACAAACTGTATAGAAATAGCAATGGAAAAGATTGAACTGGAATACTGTACACCTACTGCAAATCTAACTGGGTTAAATTAGTCTAAAAACATTCATTTTCCTCAGACAAAGCTGTAGATATAAAATACTAGCATTATGAGTTGTGAATGCTAAACTATTTTGTGAAAATGTATTATTCAACCTATGATTCAAGGCAGTGATAAAGGTGATACAGTAAAATGGAAAGGATGACTGTTTAAGATATTTCATTTGGCCACCACAGAGGCACCAATAAGGTCGCTCTCTTACCTGTGCAACCGTACAGGACAGATTTGTGTGGGAAGCATCGAAGGGGAAAGGGGAAGACCTTTTTTTTTGTCCCACTTAGAAGCTTGAACATTGATCAACACTATTTTCATTGTAGCTGTTTATGTAGTGTTTCAAACACCTTATATAATGTATGGTGTCAATATGAAACAAAAAAATATGTAAAGACCCATCTCAATATCACGTGTTATGGATAATAATTAAGATATGAATACATTAACATGTGTGACATGGAATGTCAATGAAATTGCGCAGCCAGCCACAATAATGAAGGCATTTGAAAATGTTTTGTTATTTGTTATTTGAAAAAGAATAACACCAAGAATAACACCATCTGTTTTTTACAAGAAACTCACCAATCAGCAATAGAAAGTGAAAGGTTTGGGTTGGCATTCTCCTCCACCTTCTCCTCATGATCCAGAGGAGTGTCAATTCTCATTGATAAAAAAAAAGTCAAATTTAAGTCTAAAGAAATTACTACAGACCATAATGGAAGTTCAATAATGATTCAAAGAAAACTGGCACAGAAAAAAGTCACTTAAATGAACTGTTATTGCCAAAATGAAGACGACTCAAAGCGAATTAATGATGATTTTAATTGTGTACGGGATGCAACTCTAGACAGGTCATCAACTAAACGATATCCTCTTCCTAACACGTCTAAGGTATTAAACCACAACATCAAAGAGATGGTCTGTGTGAACTGTGGAGATATAAACATCCAACTGAAAGACAATACTCCTATACTCACATCCACAACTCATATTAAAGATTTAACTGTTTTATTGTGAACATTTCTTTAATTGACTGTGTTTCTGAATGTAAATACCTTCCTAGAATAATTATGATTGTCCTTCACGTTAAATCTCAAACTGTCACGCCCTGGCCTTAGTATTCTTTGTTTTCTTTATTTTAGTTAGGTCAGGGTGTGACATGGGGAATGTATGTGTTTTTGGATTGTCTAGGGGTTTGTATGTTGAATGGGTCAGTGTCTTGTCTAGGTGTTTGTATGTCTATGGCTGCCTAGATTGGTTCTCAATTAGAGGCAGCTGTGGTTCATTGTCTCTGATTGAGAGCCATATTTAAGGCAGCCATAGGCATTGGGTTTTGTGGGTAATTGTCTATGTAGAACGTTTGTAGCTTTTGTATTGCACTTATGTTTGTAGCGTCACTGTTGTTTTGTTTAGTTTTGTTATAAGTGTTCGTTTCGTGTTTCACTCGTCTCTAATAAAAGAGAATGTATTTTTCACACGCTGCGCCTTGGTCCACTCATTATCCTCAAGACGATCGTGACACAAACCTCCTATGCCAATAGCAAAGCAAAGAAATCAGTTCAGTCAGAGTTCCTGTGTCCAGTGTCTGTGTTCTTTTGCCCATCTTAATTTTTTATTTTTATTGGCCAGTCTGAGATATGGCTTTTTCTTTGCAACTCTGCCTAGAAGGCAGCATCCCGGAGTCGCCTCTTCACTGTTGACGTTGAGACTGATGTTTTGCGGGTACTAATTAATGAAGCTGCCAGTTGAGGACTTGTGAGGCGTCTGTTTCTCAAACTAAACACTCTAATGTACTTGTCCTCTTCCTCAGTTGTCCACCGGGGCCTCCCACTCCTCTTTCTATTCTGGTTAGAGCCAGTTTGCTCTGTTCTGTGCAGGGAGTAGTACACAGCATTGTACGAGATCTTCAGTTTCTTGGCAATTTCTCGCATGGAATAGCCTTAATTTCTCAGAACAAGAATAGACTGACTAGTTTCAGAAGAAAGTTCTTTGTTTCAACCATTTTGAGCCTGTAATCGAACCCACAAATGCTGGTGTTCTAGATACTCAACTAGTCGAAAGAAGGCCAGTTTTATTGCTTCTTTAATCAGGACAACAGTTTTCAGCTGCGCTAACATAATTGCAAAAGGGGGCCTCCCGGATGGCGCAGTGGTCTAGGGCACTGCATCGCAGCGAGGTGCACAGTGTTTCCTCCGACACATTGGTGCGGCTGGCTTCCGGGTTGGATGCGCGCTGTGTTAAGAAGCAATTGCCTTGGTTGGGTTGTGTTTCGGAGGACGCATGGCTTTCGACCTTCGTCTCTCCCGAGCCCGTATGGGAGTTGTAGCGATGAGACAAGATAGTAACTACTAACAATTGGATACCATGAAAAAGGGGGGTAAAATTCAAAAATATTAAAAGTTTAAATTTAAAAAATTAAAACATTATTGCAAAAGGGTTTTCTAATGATCAATTAACCTTTTAAAATGATAAACTTGGATTAGCTAACACAACATGCAACACAGGAGTGATGGTTGCTGATAATAGGCCTCTGTACGCCTATGTAGATATTCCATAAAAAATCTGCTGTTTCCAGCTACAATATTCATTTACAACATTAACAATGTCTACATTGTATTTCTGATCAAAAACTTTTGAACGGTAGTATACATATTCAACACCAGTCAAAAGTTTGGACACACCTACTCATTCAAGGGTTTTTATTTATTTTTACTATTTTCTACATTGTACCTCATGAAGCTGGTTGAGAGAATGCCAAGAGTGTGCAAAGCTATCATCAAGACAAAGGGTGGCTACTTTGAAGAGTCTAATAAGATATAAAATATATTTTGATTTGTTTAACACTTTTGTGGTTACTACATGATTCCATATGTGTTATTTCATCATTTTGATGTCTTTACTATTATTCTACAATGTAGAAAATAATAAAAATAAAGAAAAACCCTTGAATGAGTAGGGGTTTGTCCAAACTTTTGAATGGTGCTGTATATATATATATATTATTTATTTATTTTCATTTGAAGAGCTGTGAAAATGTGTAAGATGGGTATAGTTTCTCCTGAAAATACAACGAAGGGTATTGTCTTGTGAGAATGGACAAGTGTTGCTTCACTTCATTTTCTTGCCATTCTAAGTAGCAGCCCACCCTCCTTGTCCAATCACAGGTGCTAATGATTATTTGGCAGCCACAAAGCGCAAACAAATGATTAACGTTAGTGTTAACGAATTGCCTCGTTTGTCTCTGCGAACCCATTCTCATTGTTTTGCTAATGGTGGCTTCAGTGTGAGCAGATTGCCTGAAACATTACTATCTAATTACTATCTATCTACTATCTATAAAGATAATGTCCTAATTCCGGTGAGTAAACAACACACGCCACTTAGCCTACACTTAGCCTATTCTACCAGACACCTGTCTGTAACATTGTTCATTCATACAAGAGGGGTTAGTGTTTGCCAAGGGTTATTAGCAAATAGCTCACTCAAACAACCACAGCATAGTCAGTAAAAGCCAGGCCGCACCAAAGAGGGTGGATTATAAAGATGACGCAAAAAGGCCTTTGACCATTGAAAAAATTTTCACAGTTCCAGTCTACTTAAGGTACCAATAGGCACCAATGCGATGGCAGCTGGGTCTGGTCTACTTAGTTCATTCGCCAAGCACCAACCATAAAAAAAGGAGCCATTGAAAGAGACCGTTACACAGTTGTTGACATGGAACCAATCTATCCTCCTGCTACATTGCGGAAGCTGCTAGATCCTGTAGAATGGAAGATATTAGGATCCAGGGTGTGACACAGAGCTGTATAGGGCTGTGATATGGCTACCTAATGATCCATAGAGTCCAGATTACTGCCAGGTTATGGGAACCAGCACTGTAGTCAACCACTGGAACTGTGGTTATACAGGACAAACAGGAAAGCCACAGTTAGGTGAGACATGAAACCTGCTCCCATTCGCTCTGAATGGATGGATGCCTGGACGTAAACCACAACAACCTGGAAACACTGTGACCTTTGAACTAATGTTTACATCCTTCCTAAAGGTCAACTAAACCCCCCACTAAAAAAAACTCCTCCGCCGGAATGAGCTAACCAAATAATTATTTCCCATTGTGTAAATTGTTGTTTCCTGAGCAGGGGTTTGGTGGTTTCCCTCTCAGTGGTGACTCACGTCCTCCTATAAACACCAACAGACAGACAGGAGAGAAACTAACGGCCACGTCTCCATGGTACAGTAGATAGTTTAAATAGTTTAAATCTGTGCAAAAAATACTGTAAAACTCATTATAATCTGGCAGTGTGATTTAATTTGACACTTTTCTTCAACAATGTGCTTTGGAGTATTTGCCAGGTCCTCAACTCCCAAATATATGTCCATTTGCCTTAAAGGAAAAACATATTCTGCTATCACTTCTTACCCAGAAGGCATCCAGTTCTCCGAGCACTGAATTCTATCCTGTCTCAATGTCAGATTATGCCAGTGAACACTTCATAAATATACGAAAAAGTATGAAAATGTAGGCACTCACTACTATAAGTCACTCTGGATAAGAGCGTCTGCTAAATGACTAAAATGTAACTGTAATACAGTAGGTTAGCCTTATTCCACAACATTAGGCTACTCCCTGCTAAGCTTAATAAATCCTGTATACAGTAGGGGTAAATTAAGTCAAGGCAATGAAGATGCTAATGTACTTAGCGTTAGCGGTAAACAAAATGAGATTACTAGGACAGCAAATTCAGAAATTGATTTACTTAGGCTTAACATAAACAGCTTGTCAAACTCCTTTAAAAATACTCCAAATGTGTATTTGACTTAGTCAACAAGCCAAGGAATTATTTCTTTCTCATTGTTGAGAAATGCTATTTGGCATTTGTCGCTGTAATTGCCATCTGCAGTGAAAAGGGTATATTTAGCACGATTCCCCTCAATAATAATGCCCAGATGGATATTGTTGACATGTTGTCGTTTACTTATTGTGTGTGAGTCCATGTAAGATTTTCACTGTACCCTGCAATCACACCTGCAACCCTGTACATGTGACTATTAAACACTATGAATCTGAGTGACGGGGGATAAACAGAATTAGAATATGGAATGTAACAATATAATTAAATATAAACAGATAAACAAGATTAGTTTAAATAAGTATACCATACACATAAATGCTTGGCAATTGAGCACCTAAATGTTAGTTATCTATGTGCATATATTTTGCCCACATTTGCATAATCCACAACATAATCCAACGAAGAAGCAGATAACAAGCTGAAGACAAGACTCTACTCCTTATGGGACTAGAAACTCTGTTAAATGAGATGGAACCAACGAACCAGGCTTAGTCCCTCAATCGTATTATTATGATGAGATAAATAGGATTTTCAAGTTAGGAGTTGGGATTTTCTGTCATCTGTTTTTTTCTAGTTCTGATGACTACAGCTGTAAGTCATATTATGTCTACGTCCGTAATGGCACCCTATTCCCCTATAGGCCCTGGTTGAAAGTAGTGCACTAAATAGGTATTGGGTTCCATTTGAGACTGAGACTTCTTCTCTCTCCTCCTCAGCGCACCGCAGGGGGAAAGTTTCCAGTGTCTCCCACATAAAGACCAGGCTAATTACATGTCAATAATTCAATGCTTAATTTTAATGACCATGCAGGAGAGTTCAGTTCCTTTATTCTCTGCTGAACGAAGGAAGGAACGGAGCCTGGCTGCCGATGTGATTAGCAGGGATGAAGGGATGAAAGATAAAGCTGCAGGGAGAGAAAAGGAGAGAAAGGGAGGGGAAGATAACGTTAGGATCTGCTATTCTGTTTTTCCTCCCTCACCCTTCCGAGGTGGCAAAAGGTCCCACAGACTACTGAGTCGACAGATTTGAGTGTGGCTGGGGCACACGGAGAGGGGGAGGGGAAGGGGGAGGAAGGAGGAGAGGTGAGGGGGAGGGGCATGCTAGAGATATGGTCTTCTTGTCTTCATGAGCAGGTGAATGTAAGAATGAAAACATGTACATGAGCTATACCAGTCAGGTTCATTCATCATGCATACCCTCCCCTTTTAGCCATTGCTTAAAAACCTACAGATCTCAAAAGGTGCATGTGAACAAGATTGTATTGCTCCTCAAAATGCCAAAAAACTTTCCTGGTAATATAATATTTTGGGGGGATAAAAGCCAGTCCTGATCCTGATCTAGGTATTATTATACCATATTATCCTGAATCACAGCAAAACCAGCAAGTTTGGTTTAGAGGAAAAAAGAAAACGTGTCAATTCTACTCTCTCTGATTGGTCCTATGAAGGCATCTCAGTAGGTTTTCCTGACAATGGCAAAACATCCTTAGGGCTGTAATCAGGGGTGAAAGTAAGCCGGTACTGTCAGGTACAGAGTACCGACAAACTAAATAGTGGGGGTACACTGTGCCGGTAAAGCATGAGCCTATCATAATAATTAAACAAAGATGCCAAGAAAACTGTAGGCTATTACACTATTACTTATCATTATTGCATGTCACCCACATGAAAAATGTGCGAATTAACATGAAAACGTGTGGAATACGCTCCAAAACGCAGAGATGGCCGAGACCGAGACGTGCGCAGACAGTGGACTCATGAATTCAGGTTCCAAGTGTAGACCTACTGAATGAGAATAACTGAATGTGATTGATTACACTTGTTGGTGTTTTGTTAGAGATGTCTCTTTCCATTCCTCAAATGACGGGTGCACACTGACCTGTATGGATGAGGTAATTGTTTTAGAGTGGACGAACGTGGGAGATAGTCAGGCTTACATAAGCCTTTTGAAGTGATTGTTTGACAATCCGTTGAAAACAGCATGACTGGTATGTTAATGCAACATTAAAAGGTAATACCTTTTTAAAGATAAACAACATATCTTTACTATTAGGCCCACAGAGATCCTATTAAATTAATAGGGATTCTATGTTATTCTATGATTAGCCCCCTCCCCCCAAAAAAAATTCTGTACCGGGAAGAAAGTAAATCTACTTTCACCCCTGGCTATAATGGTGGCTGAGCCCCAGCCTTTGTCCCCTGATTAGCCAGCCTATTCAGAGCTCAGCTTGCTAATTGCATAGCCTGTATAGCTAGCCTGCATTACTCTGCATTACTGTAAGAATTAACAAGACACAAATACTGTGGCACCCAGGAAATCTCCTTCCTTCTCCAGTCCGGCCAACAATCCCTAAGTGGTGGTCCCCCATGCACTGAATAAGAGCTCTCTCTCTCTCTCTCTCTCTCTCTCTCTCTCTCTCTCTCTCTCTCTCTCTCTCTCTCTCTCTCTCTCTCTCTCTCTCTCTCTCTCTCTCTCTCTCTCTCTCTCTCTCTCTGTAGGTAAACATACAGTAAAGAACACTTTAGTCATTTGGCAGATCGTATCCAGAGTGACTTACAGTATCTCAGTCATAGTCATATCTCAGTCATAGTCAAGTCCATTTTTCCTCAATAAACTACAGTGGGGAGAACAAGTATTTGATACACTGCCGATTTTGCAGGTTTTCCTACTTACAAAGCATGTAGAGGTCTGTCATTTTTATCATAGGTACACTTCAACTGTGAGAGACGGAATCTAAAACAAAAATCCAGAAAATCACATTGTATGATTTTTAAGTAATTAATTTGCATTTTATTGCATGACATAAGTATTTGATCACCTACCAACCAGTAAGAATTCCGGCTCTCACAGACCTGTTAGTTTTTCTTTAAGAAGCCCTCCTGTTCTCCACTCATTACCTGTATTAACTGCACCTGTTTGAACTCGTTACCTGTATAAAAGACACCTGTCCACACACTCAATCAAACAGACTCCAACCTCTCCACAATGGCCAAGACCAGAGAGCTGTGTAAGGACATCAGGGATAAATTGTAGACCTGTACAAGGCTGGGATGGGCTACAGGACAATAGCCAAGCAGCTTGGTGAGAAGGCAACAACTGTTGGCACAATTATTAGAAAATGGAAGAAGTTCAAGATGACGGTCAATCACCCTCGGTCTGGGGCTCCATGCAAGATCTCACCTCGTGGGGCATCAATGATCATGAGGAATGTGAGGGATCAGCCCAGAACTACACGGCAGGACCTGGTCAATGACCTGAAGAGAGCTGGGACCACAGTCTCAAAGAAAACCATTAGTAACACACTACGCCGTCATGGATTAAAATCCTGCAGCGCACGCAAGGTCCCCCTGCTCAAGCCAGCGCATGTCCAGGCCCGTCTGAAGTTTGCCAATGACCATCTGGATGATCCAGAGGAGGAATGGGAGAAGGTCATGTGGTCTGATGAGACAAAAATAGAGCTTTTTGCTCTAAACTCCACTCGCCGTGTTTGGAGGAATAGAAGGATGAGTACAACCCCAAGAACACCATCCCAACCGTGAAGCATGGAGGTGGAAACATCATTCTTTGGGGATGCTTTTCTGCAAAGGGGACAGGACGACTGCACCGTATTGAAGGGAGGATGGATGGGGCCATGTATCGCGAGATCTTGACCAACAACCTCCTTCCCTCAGTAAGAGCATTGAAGATGGGTCGTGGCTGGGTCTTCCAGCATGACAACGACCCGAAACACACAGCCAGGGCAACTAAGGAGTGGCTCCGTAAGAAGCATCTCAAGGTCCTGGAGTGGCCTATCCAGTCTCCAGACCTGAACCCAATAGAAAATCTTTGGAGGGAGCCGAAAGTCCGTATTGCCCAGCGACAGCCCCGAAACCTGAAGGATCTGGAGAAGGTCTGTATGGAGGAGTGGGCCAAAATCCCTGCTGTAGTGTGTGCAAACCTGGTCAAGAACTACAGGAAACGTATGATCTCTGTAATTGCAAACTAAGGTTTCTGTACCAAATATTCAGTTCTGCTTTTCTGATGTATCAAATACTTATGTCATGCAATAAAATGCAAATTAATTAATTAAAAATCATACAATGTAATTTTCTGGATTTTTGTTTTAGATTCCTTCTCTCACAGTTGAAGTGTACCTATGATAAAAATTACAGACCTCTACATGCTTTGTAAGTAGGAAAACCTGCAAAATTGTCAGTGTATCAAATACTTGTTCTCCCCACTGTAGCTAAAATGTATTTATTTGAAGCTGCCTCATAATTAGGACCTAAAATGAGTGAGAGAGAGAGAGAGAGAGACACAGAGAGAGGGAGACCCCCGAAAGTGCTTGTCACAAATTCAAACAAGCACAATTATATTTTGAGTTATACAGTTGTTGGAAGACATTTCTGTGTGCTGGGAGTGAGTTAGAGTTCTTCAGCGCTAACAGCTGATGCTAGTGACAGTAATGTTTAAAGTTCTGCTCTTCTGGAGCCTGTATGGTTCCACATGGGAACCGAGTGTTATTGCTCAGAGCAGATAGGAGACTGTGAGGGAACACTAGAGCTGTAGGCACAAATGAAGGATAATCAGCGAACACACGCTTACGTTTAATATACCACTCCTCCTGACACATAGCCTAGGCCTACTCACTGCAGTGACTATTAAATAGTCATGATTTCTCTCTTCTTCTCTCATTTTCTTTGCGGCATGTAACTTGGAAAGGTTAGAGTGAATAAAATCTACTTTTGCATTATCATACAAAATGCCTTTGGCATGACACACTGACAGTGGGAAATGGCTGGAATTAGCCATTAGAGGACTGCTAGTTACACAGATTTATACAGTATTTCACTACAATTGGCCAATGGGTTGACTTCTCAAGTTGTCTATTATGCATTTGAAAAAGTTGTGAATTTGCTCAAGCCAAGCTGCCATAGGGAGGATTAGCACCCCTGTATGGCATATGTTCAACCCTGGTAGAAATGTTTGGAATGTCTATTGGGCTTTAATGTGTGTTTACTCACCTGTCAATCTGTTTTCCCTTCTCTAACACACACACACACACACAAATACACAGATATAGAGAGACACAGACACACTCGCACACACACAGAGACACACATTCCGCTGCCAAGTCTTAAGCGTTGCCTATGCAAACGCTAGTACATTAGCCGCTCCACTCAGTCTTATTCTTATCTCCATGGGAGCCCTAGCTGTCTCCGGGATCCTTCACCTGAATGGCCTTTGTTTCCCACTGACCCTCTCTAGAGGAGGTCGCTGCCCCAAGCCAATCCACCCCGGATTTACACTCATCAGGTTTCAACCTCTCAGAGAGAGAGAGAGAGAGAGAGAGAGAGAGAGAGAGAGAGAGAGAGAGAGAGAGAGAGAGAGAGAGAGAGAGAGAGAGAGAGAGAGAGAGAGAGAGAGAGAGAGAGAGAGAGAGAGAGAGAGAGAGAGAGAGAGAGAGAGAGAGAGAGAGAGAGAGAGAGAGAGAGAGAGAGATCTACACCAATCTTAAAAATTATCGTACAACAGACCACATTTACACCCTCCACACTCTAATTGATAAACAAGTTAACCAAAACAAAGGCAAAATCTACTCGTGTTTTGTAGATTTCAAGAAAGCATTTGATTCAATTTGGCACGAAGGTCTTTTTTATAAACTAATAGAAAGTGGTATTGGAGGGAAAACATATGATTTTATTAAATCAATGTACACTAAAAACAAATGTGCGGTTAAAATTGGAAACAAGCAAACAGACTTCTTCTCTCAGGGGCGGGGAGTGAAACAGGGCTGCCCAATAAGTCCAACATTATTTAACATCTACATTAATGAATTGGCAAAAACATTAGAAGAATCGGCAGCACCTGGTATCACCCTACACAACACTGAAATCAAGTGTCTGCTGTACGCAGATGACCTGGTGCTGCTGTCTCCCACTAAAGAGGGGTTACAGCAACACCTAGATCATCTTCACAGGTTCTGTCAGACTTGGGCTCTGACCGTTAACCTAAAAAAAACAAATATAATGATATTCCAAAAAAGGTCCGGAAATAAGGATGACAAATATAAATTCTATTTGGACACAGTTCTATTAGAACACACCAAAAACTACACATATCTAGGACTAAATATCAGCAACACAGGTAGCTTTCACATGGCTGTGAATGAGCTGAGAGACAAAGCAAGAAGAGCATTCTATGCCATTAAAAGGAACATCAAAATTGAAATTCCAATTAGAATCTGGCTCAAAATTTTTCAATCAGTTATAGAACCAATTGCTCTATATGGCAGTGAAGTATGGGGTCCGCTGTCTAATAATGAATTTACTAAATGGGACAAACATCCAATTGAAGTATTGCATGCAGAGTTTTGCAAGACTGTATTGCAAGTACAAAGAAAAACTCCAAATAACGCATGTAGGGCAGAATTGGGCCAATATCCCCTCCTCATTCGAATAGAAAAAAGAGCCATCAAATTTTACAACCATCTAAAAACAAGTGACCCTAAAACATTCCATCACACAGCTCTACAATGTCAAGAGATGAAACCAGAGAAGAGTCCCCTCAGCCAGCTGGTTCTGAGGCTCAGTTCACCAACCCAAACCAACCCCATAGAGCCTCGGGACAGCCCTCAGAAAATCTGGCCCAACCAAATCATCACAAAACAAAAAGAAAAATATATAACCTATTGGAAAGACACCACAAAAAATCAAAGTAAACTTCAATGCTATTTGTCTCTAAACAGACAGTACATGGTGGCAGACTATCTGACCACTGTGACTGATAGAAAACTGAGGAAAACATTGACTAGGTACAGACTCAGTGAGCACAGTCTGGCTATAGAGACCGGTCGTCACAGACAAACCTGGCTGCCCAGGGAGGACAGGCTGTGCTCACTCTGCTCCAGGGGAGAGGTAGAGACAGAAGTGCATTTCCTACTACACTGTGACAAATACTCAGACCTAAGAGCATATTTCTTTCCCAAAATTATAATTCAATACAAAGAATTTGAAACTATAAAAGATGAAGAAAAATTCAAATATTTATTGGGTGAAAAGCCAAAATGTGCAGTTTTGGCAGCCAAATATGTGTCCTCCTGCCACAGCCTGAGGGACAGCCAGTGAAAAATGCAAAGTAATGTTGATAATATTTCCCATTTAGCTTAGTTTTGTTTTGTCTTTCGTACCAGGTCATGTGTCTTCTCAGTCATGTTGACACTGGTCTACTACTGTTGCTTTAATGTATTGTTGTTCTGATTAATATTGTTGTTGTAGCTGTTATTAATGGTAATCCCATGTCCACTACTACTATTATTATTGCTGTTAATCCCACCATTTATTTATATATAAATATATATATATTTTGTGTATATATATACATATATATTTTATTAAAATTTTTCGATATGTATACTTTGACAATGTAAGTAATAATAACTTGCCATGTCAATAAAGTCAATTGAATTGAATTGAATTGAATAGAGAGAGAGAGAGAGAGAGAGAGAGAGAGAGAGAGAGAGAGAGAGAGAGAGAGAGAGAGAGAGAGAGAGAGAGAGAGAGAGAGAGAGAGAGAGAGAGAGAGAGAGAGAGAGAGAGAGAGAGAGAGAGAGAGAGAGAGAGAGAGAGAGGGGTAGAGGGAGAAGGGGAAGAGGAAAGAGAGGGTTCAGAAGCTTAGGTAAATCCACCATGTTCTCTGTCAATCAAATATCAGTCACTATGGCAGTATGCCTGTCCCTCAGTAGAACTTGTGGTCTGACGACATAACGTCTATGTCCCAAATGTCACCCTGTTCCCTATATAGTGTACTACATACAGAATAGAGTGCCATTTGGGCCGCAGATTATGTCTCTCTCAGCCTCTTTCTTTGTGTCTTTTATAAATGCAAATGCATTCAGGGCCTAAACTATACAATCTGTGATTTTTTCTTTACTTTTTAGCAGATTGAAATATCAGAATAACAAACTACTATTTCATATCTGAATTAAGCTTTGTGGTAAAAAAAAATGAGATTTTGATGAGGCTTCAAAATTCCACACAACCAACTGGGTTTGGACTTTTTAGGGTTTGTTCACCCTACAGAGATCCTATAAATCAGCTCTATATGTAATTCTTTGTTTTAACCTTTCCCTGTTGATCTCTCTATGCTTAATGTGTTGATACTGGCACTGTTGATTTGATATCTATATATAAAGATCCATACAACCATAAATCATACACTGGGACAGCAGACCCAAGTATTCCTTTATTTACACTGGCAGAAGATCTCTCAGCTACAGCACATTCTGAGAATGAGTTATAAAAATAACAGCTTCTTCTTCATTCATTAAGAAAGCAGTAATAATTAATTAGAATGACAGGTCATAATAAACCATAGCAGACTTGAGATTGGAGGTGGTGGTAGAAGTCAAATCTAAGGCCCTTTGTATAGATTATTGTGTTTATGCGATCGTAACCACCATAGATAAATATAATTCTATTAAATTGAGTGATAACGACACTGTAAGAGCTGGGTCCCAGTGGTGTAGTGGACGGTATACGCAGGTATACGCCGTATACCCACTTATTTTTTCAGTGGCCATCGTGTATACTCCCTTCTTAATCCCCACGATGCATATCAAACTATTGTAGTGGAGGTATAGACCGTATCAATAAATAAGGTTGATGGAACAGACTCGAATATTTAGCCAAAAATGTTGATAAACTTTTATTTCTTCACATTTTAGGCGCAGCAACGTGCACACCTGCGCTAATGTTCGAAAATGCAATTCAAAGGGAAAACACTGTTCTAAAATGCCCTGCACACATGCAAGCATTTTCATGGGCAGAGATGGAAATATGAATTAGACATTTTGAAAGAGGGGAGATCTAAAGATGCAGAAACTATCATGGGTTGTTAATATGACTAGGATAATGCCTTTGGCTGCTAGAAAATGGAAAAAAGTTGAAAGAAGACCAATAGCACGGGAGAACGCATTTGAGGAAGTCTTTATAAAATAATTGCCTCCACGTTTCTATGGGGAGATTTTTATTATAGGCCTCATAATATGAAGTAAAACTTCCCGGTTTAAAACAATATAGGAACAGGAAAAATATAGCAGTGCTAACCGTCTTCTGGTAGATGGAAAGGCTTTCCCAAAAACCATTTCAATTAAATGTTAACTATTAGATGAAATAAATATAAACGCAACAGGTAAAGTGTTGCTCCCATGTTTCATGAGCTGAAGTAAAAGATCCCTGAAATGTTCCATACGCACAAAAAACGTATTCATCAAAAATGTTGTGCACAGATTTGTTTACATCCACCTGACAAGTCTGGCATATCAAGAAGCTGATTAAACAGCATGATCATTACACAGGTGCACCTTGTGCTGGGGACAGTTAAAGGCCAGTCAAAAATGTGCAGTTTTGCCACACAACACAATGCCACAGATGTCTAAAGTTTTGAGGGAGCATGCAATTGGCATGCTGACTGCAGGAATGTCCACTAGAGCTGTTAACAGATCATTTCATGTTAATTTCTCTACCATAAGCCACCTCCAATGTCGTTTTTTGAGAATTTGGCAGTACGTCCAACCGGCTTCACAACCGCAGGCCACGTGTAACTATGCCAGCCCAGGACCTCCATATCTGGCTTCTTCCCCTGCGGGATCATCTGAGACCAGCCACCCAGACAGCTGATGAAACTGTGGGTTTGCAACAACCAAAGAATTTCTGCACAAACTGTCAGAAACCGTCTCTGCATGCTTGTCGTTCTCACCAGGGTCTTGACCTAACTGCAGTTCTTCGTCGTTACCGACTTCAGTGGGAAAATGCTCACCTTCGATGGCCACTGGCACGCTGGAGAAGTGTGCTCTTCATGGATAAAGCCCGGTTTCAACTGTACTGGGCAGATGGCAGACAGCGTGTATGGCATTGTGTTGGCCAAAGGTTTGCTGATGTCAACGTTGTGAACAGAAAGCCCCATGGTGGCAGTGGGGTATGGTAGGGGCAGGGATAAACTACGGATAACGAACACAGTTGAATTTTATCGATGGCAATTTGAATGCACAGAGATACCGTGACGAGATCCTGAGGCCCATTGTCATGCCATTCATCCGCCTCGATCACCTCATGTTTTAGCATGATAATGCATGGCCCAATGTCACAAGGATCTCTACACAATTCCTGGAAGCTTAAAATGTCCCAGTTCTTCTGGCCTGCACACTCACCAGACATGTCACCCATTGAGCATGTTTGGAATGCTCTGGATTGACGTGTACGACAGCATGTTCCAGTTCCCGCCAATATCCAGCAACTTCGCACAGCCATTGAAGAGTAGGACAACATTCCACAGGCCACAATCAACAGCCTGATCAACTCTATGCGAAGGAGATGTGTCAAGCCCCCACCTTTTTTTTAAGGTATCTGTGACCAACATATGCATATCTGTATTCCCAGTCATGTCAAATCCATAGATTAGGCCTAATGAATTTATTTCAATTCACTGATTTCCTTATATGAACTGTACCTCAGTAAAATCTAGGAAATTGTTGCATATTGAATTTATATTTTTGTTCAGTGTAGCTACAAACTATCCTATGCCTACCTGACAGAATGATATCATGATTATTTACATCAATACAGTGTCCATCTTTGCAAACTTAATCTCATGTGCTGCAGAAACACTGCTAACCAAAAAACAGTGCTATGAGCCTGTGCATTTGAATTAAAGGGTAACTACACAAAACAAATCAACATTTCTTAGATTTTTCCCAGACGTCAAAAGTGGTCTCCAGCTGTAGTTTAAGTATTGTTATGGACATAGAACATCCAATTTTGTTGTTTTTCTCTTTAAAAAAAAGTGTGACTTGAGTGCAAAAAAGCAGGTTTTCTTTATCAGAAACCTGTGAATTTCTGACTCAGTTGACAGCCTAATTTATCTGTTTCAATAGTAGGCCAACTACTGTATAAGACAGCTTGACTGTACAGTTTAGGTTGGCCTGACTGTGAAAAACCAATATGGGATACATCATTTAAGGTCATTGAGTGTATGTCACTGTTTCTCATAGAATTTTTCACACAGGGATCCTTTGAGAATTTTTGGCCAAAATGTGTGTACTACTACACTACTGCTGGGTTACAATATTGATCTTGACTTTGCACTTCAACTATCTCAGTCTGTGGTACAATGGTCCACTTACCTAATCCATTCTGTCTGGAGATAGCTATCTTAATGTTGTCACTGACTGATAAAGGCCTCTGTGATTCCCTCTATATCTATACAGCCAGATAACATCTACAACTCAGAGTGAAATCTTTATTGCGTTTCCATCTTACCTTACCTCGCTGATTCAATCAGTCATAGTAAAACAGTCCTTCACCTCAAAGGAGCTCCGCTCTGTCATCCCCCTACCTAATTTAAGTAACACCCCTGTGCCATGCACCCCAATACAGAAACGCCTAGCCGTGTCGTTATACGTGAATTCAATTAGTCCAATTATCATTGGGCAGAAATCCTGCTTTAATCTGTATTGTATCATTATAGAAGCTGATCAAGGACTGAGGAAGGCAGGACACACACTCCTTAAACATTTACATTTAAGTCATTTAGCAGACGCTCTTATCCAGAGCGACTTACACGTCTATCAACATGAACACACTCCTTCTAGTCTGGGAAATACACCAGAAAACACAAACACACACTTCTGCTGTCACTGTCTGTGTTCCCTGTTCTCGTGCGAATGAAAAGGCCAGCACCCCTAATTACGTCTGTGACAAACCAGAGTGACACTGGAGAGGAATTGGATCGCACCACCAACATGGCTTCTGATACCGAACAGTCATGTGGGCTTTATCAGGACAGAAGTGGCCAGCATCCCAAATGGCACCCTATTCCCTTTATAGTGGGCTACTTTTGTCCAGGGCCCATAGAGCACTATAAAGGTGTTAGGGTGCCATTTGGGGCAAAGACGTGTCTAATGATCTGATGCTATATTTATCCAAATGATTCACTCTGTACATTTTACATTTACACAGGCTGGTTGGTCTAATCATCATCTCTTTGGTAAAATGTTACCTATCTGTAGAGAACAAACTGATATTCTCTATGTGACCTTTTAGCTGAGTTAGTGGTATCCCATTTGTATCTATCTCTGTGTCCCCGGCTGCAAAAGTAACACCAAGTTCCGGAAACTTACAACAGGGGAGATGCAGCAACAGAAGGACATTTTATGAAGCACAGCACGTTATGTTTGTAATTGGAATGTGTTACTAAGTTCTCACTGTGCAATAAAGATAACCCCTTCTTGATTCCATTCAAATCCCAGGGGCTCTGAATGTGTAACTGTCTTTAGTGCCTTTATAACATTGAATGTAGGAAAGTGAAAGGGTTGTAATGTTTTCATGGTGGATGCAGTGGGAGGACACAGCCAACTGCTGTGGGAGGACCAGCAAGAGGTCAAGGTTTATCTACAGGGCTCATCTGTGAAAGAGACCTTGGTCTTAGCATGGCTCCCTGTTAAAATAAAGGTTAAATAAATAAACCTTGGTTTACTAGTGCTGCTCAAAGGTTAACATCAGCTACAGGGAACCATAAACACACACACACACACACACACACAACCACACACACAGCAATAGAAAGCAACACACACACACAGCCGTGAGCAGAATTTCAACAACCTCAGAGTGCATCACCATCAACACCAGAGAGTCAACCATTAGTTGTGAGTCCCCCACAGTATTTCATCTATAATAATATGGTAAACATATCCAAGCCACATAGGTAATTGTGGTATTCATTATCATGTCCATCATTCATTATTCAGTATGGCATCAACATGCCTGCCACTCTGGGTAGAAGGGGGCAGATGAACCAGTTTGAAGTGTGGGGGTGTTACACGTCCATGGAGAGATGAATGGTGTGTGTGTGTGTGTGTGTGTATGTGTGTGTGTGTGTGTGTGTGTGTGTGTGTGTGTGTGTGTGTGTGTGTGTGTGTGTGTGTGTGTGTGTGTGTGTGTGTGTGTGTGTGTGTGTGTGTGTGTGTGTGTGTGTGTGTGTGTGTGTGTGTGTGTGTGTGTGTGTGTGTGTAACACATGATCACATGTAGTCTCAGGTCATCCATGTCCATGTGTTAGGGCCGATGGGAGAGACAGATCTTTCACTCCTAAAGTTCCCCCCTCTCTCTACCCTTCTCATTCTCCTTCTCCCCCCAGCTCTCTCTCTCTCTGTCTCTCTCTGTCTCTCTCTCTCTCTCTACCCTTCTCATTCTCCTTCTCCCCATCTCTCTCTCTCTCTCTCTCTCTCTCTCTCTCTCTCTCTCTCTCTCTCTCTCTCTCTCTCTCTCTCTCTCTCTCTCTCTCTCTCTCTCTCTCTCTCTCTCTCTCTCTCTCTCTCTCTCTCTCTCTCTCCATCTTTTTGTGTGGACTGCAGAACAGATGGCGAGGGCAAGGATGACCACCAGATGGAAAACTACTATATAGAGGAGAGAACGTCAAAGCAGAATGACGGGATCCAAAATTTGGTGAGCGAAAGAGAGAGCAAGAGCAGATGTACAACACAACAACCTTGCAGACATTTCAGCTCTCACCAGACAGGCTGGGCTGCCCTCACTCCCCTTGTACACACACACACACACACACACACACACACACACACACACACACACACACACACACACACACACACACACACACACACACACACACACACACACACACACACACACACACACACACACACACACACATATCACACAAACATATCACACAGGCAGGCAGACACCTCAAGCGAACCTCCCTGGGCACCTGTAATGCTCATTAGCACTAGGATTAAGAGATGTTTATTTATATAGAAAAACAGTGTGAGTAAACATGGGCTTATTTATTAATTTTGCCTTCATATCCAGTTCATATGATGACTGACTGAATTGGGGAATTGCAGACGAGGAGAGATCTGTGTTTGAAGTTCTCCTGGTGAACATCTGTAGTGAGTTGGGGTGAGCAGAGCAGAGAGGAGACTCTTGGTTGGGTGGGTGGTATTGGGGAAGGGAGACCATGTTCCCTGAGAGAGAGAGAGAGAGAGAGAGAGAGAGAGAGAGAGAGAGAGAGAGAGAGAGAGAGAGAGAGAGAGAGAGAGAGAGAGAGAGAGAGAGAGAGAGAGAGAGAGAGAGAGAGAGAGAGAGAGAGAGAGAGAGAGAGAGAGAGCGAGAGAGAGAGCGAGAGAGAGAGATACAAGCAAACAATTAAATTAGTCAGCAGCGACCTTTGACACTTTGAGACACCCAGGTAAAGGTGGTGTCTACTTAACAACCTGCAGCGACACCTGTCCCACCCAGCTGCCACGGTCAGGAGGACATCATGAACTCTGTCTGACATGTGACTATACACTCTACTGTAAAGAGGAAGGACAGAGGAAAAGCAATTTCAAGAGAGGGATAGGGGAGAGGAATTAATCAAATATTCTAAAATTGGATGCATACGAAAAAGGAAAGTAATTTGGCTGTCCAGCCCACCCCAGCTCGCTAGCCCTACAAAGAGGAGACACTACATCACACACCCAGGCACGTAACCCGGACATCCAGACAGGGTCAGGGGTCAGCTCTGGTAGAACATATATCACCCTCCAGAATGTCTAATGTCTATCTATGGTATAATGATGGCACTGAGGCCAGGAAAAGTAATTATGGGATAGCGTTCTCTAGGTTAGTATTCCCTCCATCTGTTCTCTCTTTACCAGTAAGGCAACTTCGCTCTCCATGTGTCAGGCAAACTAGGCCTCCTCTCAAGTTACGGACCAGGTTAAAAAAGCTTTTCACTGTGTGTGTTTCCTGGAGGGAGGAAGGGAACTCTCATTGGGCTCACTAAGAAAGAACAAGATGCATTCTCTTTTACAAGAGGAGCGGTAAATCTGACATGGGTGTCAAATAGCAGACCATACCAGCCAGACACATACCAAAGAATACATAGGGAAACGGAATAATCATGTAGCACAACGCTTCATTTAACGTACAGCGCACAGTGGTTCCAAGATTATAACCAAAAACAGCTTCTGTTAAGCATAATTGTGTTACTCGCCTGAACATTTTTTGACAGTACATAGTCGTAAATAATGAACCCTGTTGATTTGTGCACCAAAGTTCCCTTGACAGCATTTAATGGCCCATAGTGTGAATGAACACACACACACACACACACACACACACACACACACACACACACACACACACACACACACACACACACACACACACACACACACACACACACACACACACACACACACACACACACACACACACACACACACACACACACACACACACACACACACACACACACACACACAGAGGTAGCTAAGGGAGGATTTCCTGCCCTGCCTCTTCCCAGCAGTAGACTGATTGGAGGGGACGAGGGGTTGGCCATGTTTGTTAAGGTAATGGACCGAAGGTGAGGTAATTCACAGGGTACACACTCCGACACCTCGGAGTTCCACAGTGGAGGAGGCTCTCCCACAACTTTACACACCCACTCCCTAAGTCTACACCACACTCCCTGCCTCAACCTCCCCCCCAGCCTCAGCCACAGGCTCAACCTTACCACCACCCCCAGCCACCAAGCCCTCAGCCCCCACCCCCAACCCCTGCACCCACCCCCATCCCCGCCCCCAGCTCTAGCCACAAGCCTCAACCCCAGCCTCACCCCAAGCCCCACCTGAAACTGATTAGCAGGCCAACCCCTGAGCACACAGACCCATATGGGGAGTCTCCAAGTGGGGCTACGACCGGGCACACTGAGGCCTCCAGCCACCTCCTCCATCTCTATAGAAAGGAGAGGCTGAGCAAACACAGCTAATTAAGACTTAACAAGCACTGCTGGTTTAGCACGAGTCTGCTAAATGCCATATACAGTGGGGAGAACAAGTATTTGATACACTGACGATTTTGCAGGTTTTCCTACTTACAAAGCATGTAGAGGTCTGTCATTTTTATCATAGGTACACTTCAACTGTGAGAGAAGGAATCTAAAACAAAAATCCAGAAAATCACATTGTATGATTTTTAAGTAATTAATTGGCATTTTATTGCATGACATAAGTATTTGATACATCAGAAAAGCAGAACTTAATATTTGGTACAGAAACCTTAGTTTGCAATTACAGAGATCATACGTTTCCTGTAGTTCTTGACCAGGTTTGCACACACTGCAGCAGGGATTTTGGCCCACTCCTCCATACAGACCTTCTCCAGATCCTTCAGGTTTCGGGGCTGTCGCTGGGCAATACGGACTTTCGGCTCCCTCCAAAGATTTTCTATTGGGTTCAGGTCTGGAGACTGGCTAGGCCACTCCAGGACCTTGAGATGCTTCTTACGGAGCCACTCCTTAGTTGCCCTGGCTGTGTGTTTCGGGTCGTTGTCATGCTGGAAGACCCAGCCACGACCCATCTTCAATGCTCTTACTGAGGGAAGGAGGTTGTTGGTCAAGATCTCGCGATACATGGCCCCATCCATCCTCTCCTCAATACGGTGCAGTTGTCCTGTCCCCTTTGCAGAAAAGCATCCCCAAAGAATGATGTTTCCACCTCCATGCTTCACGGTTGGGATGGTGTTCTTGGGGTTGTACTCATCCTTCTTCTTCCTCCAAACACGGCGAGTGGAGTTTAGACCAAAAAGCTCTATTTTTGTCTCATCAGACCACATGACCTTCTCCCATTCCTCCTCTGGATCATCCAGATGGTCATTGGCAAACTTCAGACGGGCCTGGACATGCGCTGGCTTGAGCAGGGGGACCTTGCGTGCGCTGCAGGATTTTAATCCATGACGGCGTAGTGTGTTACTAATGGTTTTCTTTGAGACTGTGGTCCCAGCTCTCTTCAGGTCATTGACCAGGTCCTGCCGTGTAGTTCTGGGCTGATCCCTCACATTCCTCATGATCATTGATGCCCCACGAGGTGAGATCTTGCATGGAGCCCCAGACCGAGGGTGATTGACCGTCATCTTGAACTTCTTCCATTTTCTAATAATTGTGCCAACAGTTGTTGCCTTCTCACCAAGCTGCTTGCCTATTGTCCTGTAGCCCATCCCAGCCTTGTACAGGTCTACAATTTATCCCTGATGTCCTTACACAGCTCTCTGGTCTTGGCCATTGTGGAGAGGTTGGAGTCTGTTTGATTGAGTGTGTGGACAGGTGTCTTTTATACAGGTAACGAGTTCAAACAGGTGCAGTTAATACAGGTAATGAGTGGAGAACAGGAGGGCTTCTTAAAGAAAAACTAACAGGTCTGTGAGAGCCGGAATTCTTACTGGTTGGTAGGTGATCAAATACTTATGTCATGCAATAAAATGCAAATTAATTACTTAAAAATCATACAATGTGATTTTCTGGATTTTTGTTTTAGATTCCGTCTCTCACAGTTGAAGTGTACCTATGATAAAAATGACAGACCTCTACATGCTTTGTAAGTAGGAAAACCTGCAAAATCGGCAGTGTATCAAATACTTGTTCTCCCCACTGTAGGTTCTTGGAATTGTGTTTGGTAGATTGGGCTAACGTCTCTCTGTCTGAGTGCTTAGCCCTATACAAGATAAAGTTGTATTACCGTATCTTTCCCACCATCTCTGGGTTAAGTCAATGCACACACACACACAAACACACATACAACACACACACACACGCACACACAAATAGTCTTATTTTCAATGTGAAGAAAAAACTGCTTGGGTCAACACATTCATTAGTTTAATGAGTTCAATTGTATTTTGGTTGACTAGGTCTTATAGGGGCCATTTTCACATGCTCCCTGACACTGAGTAACTCAGTGTCTCAGTCTGGGTTGTAAATCAGGATGGAACCCTTTATCACACAGTGAATCATTACCTGTTGTTGGAACAGACTGAGTACAGTGGCAACAACACACTGTCTCACATCACACCTATTCGACCATGCCCTCCCTCCTCCTCCCTCCTTATTATTGTTGTAGTGTGTGTGTGTGTGTGTGTGTGTGTGTGTGTGTGTGTGTGTGTGTGTGTGTGTGTGTGTGTGTGTGTGTGTGTGTGTGTGTGTGTGTGTGTGTGTGTGTGTGTGTGTGTGTGTGTGTGTGTGTGTGTGTGTGTGTGTGTGTGTGTGTGTGTGTGTTTTCACACATCTCGATCATTGGTGTTTATTGGCGCTTCTGGAAGAGTAATGGATATCTCTCCTCCAGCACACACACGCACACGCACACGCACACGCACACGCACACACCACACGTCTGGTTGATATTGTCCTGCCTCTGAGCCTAATCAAAGGTAAACACCCATTTAGACTGTTCTTATCTCATATAGTAAGCCAGATCTAATCCCAGTCACACTATGTCTTTAAAGAACATAGGTAGCATCTCTCTACACACACAGGCAGACTGATGAATTAAAGTGTGTTATTTTATTAGATTAGTGTGTCTGCTGCATGTGAAAATTCCCTCACATGACAAAGACCTGGCCCCAACCCAAACACAATACTACTCAACCTTAACTCCACCACCTTTCTGCTTCAATCGTTCATTCGAGTTCTTGGGACTATAAGGTTCCATCTGCAAAAAGATGGTTCTGAGATAATTGGCTTGAAAGTTCTGAACCCTCATTGGTTTGAATGATGTCAGTTATTTTATCTTATATTATTTTGAGAACATTGAACAGAACAAGGCTATATCAATAACTCCATTTTGACAAAAATACCTTATAGTCCCAAGCTCTCGCCGAATTCTTGGACATGATAACGGGAGAATAAAATACACTGATTCTTACATCATCCTTGTTAAACATCACGTAACACGACAAGATACCACGTTTGATGTATATGTAAATAAACGTTGCATTTAATATTACTCTAGTTCTAGGTCAACATGTGCAATTTGAGTTGACGTGGCTTTAATATTGTATATAGCTTATCAAACACTTAAAGCCAAATGCAGGCTACATAGAAAAGTCTTCAGAGGTTGCATATCTAGGTAACAGAATGCTTTCTGTGTCCCCTCAGACAGGGGCTCTGCTTTTCTACACTGGGTCTGCTACGCTGGGTCTTTGAGCACAAATGCGGGAAGTGCAGCATAAAGGAATAAGGGAAGCATGTATCACTTCGGAACCCAACCACACCACCCGAGAGTCTCAGTAGTGAATTGAAAATAATAACATTACGAACAGATGCAGTAATCAAATTTCTACCCTTTCAAACTTGGAATGCTGGAGCTGTGAGTAACCCAACTCTGGATTTAGTCTGCGGATGTGGGTTGTATCAAATGGCACCCTATTCCCTATACAGTGCACTACTTTTGGCCAGGTCCTGTAGGGCATTGGTCAAAAGTAGCGCACTATAAAGGGAATCGGGTGCCATTTGGGATGAAAACCTGGGCCAGGGTGGTGAGGGTCCAGTTGGTGGATGGAGGGAACACACATAGCCCCCATCTCCATGTTAATTAATATGTGTTCAGCAGTAATACCCTATCCCAGTGTAAGTGATTCTGATAGTCATCTGCTCGCTCTCTGCTAGTTTGTTTCATAATGGTCCGTTCAGAAACCAAACACCTGTTGTCAGCCTTTAAACACTCTGCAATAAGAGGTTTTGTTTTTAGTTCTGCATTCAATACTAATAGATACTAAAGGACCGTGCCAGGGGTAGGCTATATGGCTAAGGCAGGCGAGCCATTGGCTATTTATAAACATATTATTACACCTTTAATATGTTTTGTAAAAATACATTGATTTATCCAATGTTTGTCACATTAACATATAATGTTCATTAATGTATTGCCTAAACAAAGCTCGACACTAATCAGGGTAGCTTATGTCGAAAAACTGAATTGTCATGAAACAAAGTAGCAATTGTTTATTGCAGTAGGCTGTAAGTTCATTTAAGCAAACTACACCATCACTTTACAAAGAGTAAACTGGACTGGACTAGTTGGAAGCAGGGGGTACGTGGTGCTCTGCCAGTGTTTTACAAACTGTGGTGCTTGTTCTTGGCGTTCACGCAATTACCTCCCCTGCGTGAGCCCTATACAACCGCTAAACAAAACATCAGCACCTCAATTAATCAATAAATACCCCTTTCTCACAGACAGACAACCCCCTGGGCAGCCCTCTCATGCGCAAATGAACCTGCTGAAGAAGGGCTCCCATTTCATTCTGGGTCGTGGTGGTATTTGAATTCTTTTGAACACAGTATTTTTATCAGTGTCAATCGTGATTTTTTTTAAAACTGAAAATCGACAAAGGTATAAAATGAAAATACCGTGTGCATTAAAGGTGCATTTTCACTTTTAGTGTGGCTACTGGCTACTTTTCATTCTAGCTTCATACAAATTACAGTAGCCTATATAAATGTGATCAATATTGTGTTATTACTGTGTTACTATTATGGTGTTTCTATTCTACATCTGGTAAACCTATTCAATAATCACCTCCCTTTACTCCTTGTGTTACACGAACACTCCATCGCATATATAATGGAATTGGTCAAAAATTACCGTAGGCAACTGAAAAACAAACTACGGCTATTAAACAAAACGCTCGAAGAAAACTTGATTGACTTATCCCAAAGTCCCGCCCCTGCTGTCTGATTTGTCAACGGAGCATGGGGGAAGGACTTCACGTCTCCAATATAAATACTGAACGTGGCGTCTGTGGCACCACGAATTGTATGGGCAATAGAACATAGAACACACACAACGAATGTAGCCACTGCTTTTCGAGAAACAGTAGCCACGAATTTTAAACTTCTATAATTGTTTTAAACGGAGCATGCAAACCAATTGAGGGGAAAGAGGCCTGGTCGAGGATAAGCTACAGGATAACCATAGCACTTTTTTTTACAAGGAAATAAAGACGGGTGTTCTGCATCTCTCGCTTCTCCTCAGTCCTCAGCCATCTTGACTGCTCCTGCTCGCCTGAAGGCTATATTTTCTCCTCCCGCTCCTCCTCTGAAAGTATACACGGTTTGCAAATTGCTTGCAACTCCGTGCCAAAAGAGTAAGCGAGATGGGTTCACTGTACACGATCTAATTGGACTGCGCTCTGGTTCTGGCAAGAGACAGGAGCAAGCAGAGGAGGACTACTGTACTGCTGTTTTATCAACAGAGGAGAGGGATCCGATAAAGGATGGAGTGCTACCTGTTGGGGATATACCTGCTTCTCGCACTTGCTATTTTACCGAGATCCAGCGGCACCACGGCGAAGGAGATCACCTGCCAAGAGATTGCCGTGCCTCTGTGCAAGGGGATCGGCTACAACTATACCTACATGCCCAACCAGTTCAATCACGACACCCAGGACGAGGCGGGTTTGGAGGTACACCAGTTCTGGCCTCTGGTTGAAATCCAGTGCTCGCCGGACCTCAAGTTCTTTCTTTGCAGCATGTACACTCCTATTTGCCTAGAGGACTATAAGAAACCACTGCCACCGTGCCGGAGCGTCTGCGAGAGAGCGAAGGCAGGCTGCGCGCCTCTTATGAGGCAGTATGGTTTTCCCTGGCCAGACAGAATGAAATGTGACTCGCTACCGGTTCAAGGCAATCCGGAGATGTTATGCATGGACTACAATAGGACTCACTCGACCACAGTTTCACCGGTCCTTTCTAAGCCCACCAACTATCCGGGTAAGACGTTTAACCCTAATAAAAACAACAAAGGACATAATCGACCCGGTGTTCCCGGTAAATACAAACCGCCGGCTCCCTGCGAGCCGCAGTGCAAGTGTCTTTCGCCCATGGTCCCGGTAAACACTGACCGGCATCACCTCTACAACCGGGTGAAGACCGGGCAGCTTTTAAACTGCGCCATGCCCTGCCATAACCCCTATTTTACGCAAGACGAGAGAACGTTTACCGCGTTCTGGATAGGTCTGTGGTCCGTGTTATGCTTTGTGTCCACGTTCGCAACGGTTGCCACTTTTCTCATAGACATGGAGCGGTTCAAGTACCCAGAGAGACCCATTATTTTCCTCTCCGCCTGTTACATGTTTGTTTCCATCGGGTATATCGTCAGACTAATCGCTGGACACGAAAAGGTGGCCTGCAACCGGGAGTATGACGTGGAACACATTCACTATGAGACCACTGGCCCTGCACTCTGTACTGTTGTGTTTCTTTTGATTTATTTCTTCGGCATGGCCAGTTCTATCTGGTGGGTCATTCTCTCTTTGACATGGTTCCTGGCTGCTGGGATGAAATGGGGAAACGAAGCCATAGCCAGCTACTCCCAATATTTTCACCTGGCTGCTTGGCTTATCCCTAGTATGAAATCTATTGCTGTTTTGGCCCTCAGCTCTGTGGACGGGGACTCAGTGGCTGGAATCTGTTACGTTGGTAATCAAAACTTGGACAATCTGAGAGGGTTCGTGTTGGCCCCCCTGGTCATATATTTATTTATCGGCACTATGTTCCTCCTGGCCGGGTTTGTGTCCCTGTTCAGGATACGCAGCGTCATCAAACAGGGTGGCACCAAAACAGACAAGCTGGAGAAGTTGATGATAAGGATAGGGATATTCACAGTGTTGTACACCGTACCTGCCACTATTATAGTGGCCTGTTACTTCTATGAGCAGCACAACAGACAGAGTTGGGAGATAACCCACAACTGCTCCTGTTTGTTGGAGCATGAACTGAACAAGCCGGACTATGCTGTCTTCATGTTAAAGTACTTTATGTGCCTTCTGGTGGGCATCACGTCCGGCGTGTGGATATGGTCGGGGAAGACCCTGGAATCATGGAGGACCTTCTGCACGCGCTGCTGTTGGGGTAGCAAAGGCACCAGTGGCTCAATGTATAGTGACGTGAGCACAGGACTAACCTGGAGATCGGGTACCGCCAGCTCTGTATCTTGCCCAAAGCAAATGCCATTGTCACAGGTTTGAAAAGAAACCCATGGATGGACTAATGGACTAATTGTTCCGGAGCTTGGCTAGCACTCTTTTAATACCAGTTAGCATTTTAACATACTGTTGAAGAACTGGTTATAACATTGTAACCTACCTGGCATTAACAAGGGTTCATTCCTACCCATTCATATGTATAGAACGCGCAGACTGACATTTCTGGGCGCATGGGTATTATGTGTTCTTTCATTTTACGCAAAGAAACATTTAGTTCATAACCCTATAAGGACTGATTGATAACCTTAACACAGTGCCAGTCAGATATAATTGTATAAATCAATCAGAACAATATCAAAGATGGTTTAAATTAAGCCTTAATAGTGCCCAAATATTATACGTGTCATTTTTTTTAATTATAAAGATGTATTTATATAATGGTTATGTACAAACTTGTAAATTCTGTATAAAAGAAAATGTATAAGCTATTGTAAATGTGTATAAAGTGTAGAAGATGTCTCTTTGTAAAAAAAAAAGCAAATATGACTTTTATTTTGACAATAAAAATAAACATTTTGATAAATGTAAAACTTCCGTGTAACTTTTCTAAAGCTATTTGATTCTGCTACAAATCACTCCCTACTGGTACTCGGTATTTGGTGGTTCCTTGCGGTCAGTCAGTCACCATGTTGAAGACCGCTGTAATAGATGCTTTTGTGAATCTGAGCAGCAAAGAGAACCCTTTTAACCATCGGCCTCGTAATTAGAGGCAGGGGTTGAGTTGAAGCATCCCCTCTCTATAATGGTTCAACCTCTTCACATGCTTGCATAGGCCCGCTACTTAATTGATTAAAAGAGGACCAAGTTGAATAGAGTTTAAATGTAGGGAATGGGTTCTTTTCATCTGTCGGAGACTTTGATCTCACTTTTTAATGGCAGAGAATAAAGGTGACATGTAGTTAGAAGTGTCCGTTAGATGCGCCAAGGATCCCCTAATGTCCAATTTGCGCGGCTGTTGTTGCTTTGATGGACGCCGTTATTGAATTAAAAGAACTTTAGGGCTCCTTTCTCGCTTTGGTTTGTCAGAGCAGAGCTGCTGAAGCTGCAACTCTTCCCATTTTAAAAAGCTGAATCAAAACATCTCTGCCTCAACTCTCTATGTAGCCTATTATTAAGACCGTAGGGTTTTGACATGATATTGAAATGGCAGTGAATGCTCCACAGCTGGTCTGTTCACATCATGTCACATCTTAGGACGCCCCGGGACAGACGTTTTTGCAGCAAATGTATCTTTGTGTCCAAGTAACCCCAATGCATTGGCATAAGATGATACAATATAACCCCACATAAAATAAGCACATTTTTTTCAGCAAAATGTCAAATGTGACTGTGATCCTCTGATATTTTAGGTATTTTTCAAGGCTCTTATATGTTTTGTGGCCGGGCTAAGCGTTAGTTGGATGAAGATCCATGCAATGGACAGAGATGTCAATTGAGAGTGTTTTAAAGCTAGCTAGAGTCAAAACACTGGACCTAAATGAGGTGTGTCCATAACAGAATGTCTGGAATGAAGATAGGCCTATTAACTAACAACTAAGCCTACAGCTATAACACTATTATTACAAAGTTATGACACTTTTTGTTTTCATTTACCGGGATCTATGCTCTGACCTGGAGCTTCAACTATCAGTTTTGAGGAAACAATTATTCATTTGTGTTACTATTAACTTTACGCACATGAAGTTGGCCAAACTTATCCTGCAAAGGTAACTTAGGTCTATACAGTTTAATTTAAAAACCACTCCTTGTTGACGCAGACATGATTTCATACTCCCACCTAGTGGTAAAAAGAAAGCTGTGCATCTGATTTCCTCTTAACACGTACGTCTATTGAGCAAGCGGGCGGTTCAGGGCAATGGGGCAAGCCCTGGCTTGGCTGATTGTCACAAGATGTAATTATCGGAGAGCCGTCTGTTTCTTAAGAGGATCGTAACCCAAATCTGGGGATGTTATCTAAGAAAGTAAAACCTGAACCCTGCGACTCCCTGGGAGTGTCGTTAAGATGAGCTTCACATCGTAATCAGAAGTGACTCCAAAATGCCAAATGGCTGTCCACTCTGGCCTTATGAACCGCACACACTGGGCTCTGGTTGCTGAAAGCCACATTTCGGATTCCATATAGTTCCCTTTTGTTTTCTGAGATGACACTTTTCGTCACACAATGGATTGCTACCTGAATCCATTTCAAATCTGTATTTATTAAAGCATGCATGTGTTTTTGGTGGAAATAACCTTTGTGTTCTACTCAGAATAATAGGCACATTTATTTGTATTTTATTTCACCTTTATTTAACCAGGTAGGCCCGTTGAGAACAAGTTCTCATTTACAAATGCGACCTGGCCAAGATAAAGCATAGCAGTGCAACACAAGCAACAACACAGAGTTACACATGGGATAAACAAACATACAGTCAATAACACAATAGAAGAAAATCTATATACAGTGTGTAAATAGCCTACAATGTATCACCACTGTGGTATCAGACAGAGAAGAAGGTAGCTAGCCTATCCTTCCACCTAATATCAACCATTAACAGAGTGAAATCCTCACCAACAAGATTACAGATCTCATCTTGAATCCTCTAGCTTTGTGCAGTGAGGCAAGAAACAACCTCCCATTGCATTGCAGCGATTGACTTGTCTGATTTCCTAATCAGTGGCTGCAGTGAGGCGAAGCATTCGTAGCCTTTATGTTGTTCCTTTCTCTGCCGTACGTGTTAAGAGATGCATGCATTCTGACATGGCTAGGCCATTAAATATTAATCACAGTGTTTGATGAAGGAGCAACACAGAGGACTGCAGAGGGTCAGAGCCAGGTTATGCTTATTAAACGCCATCGATCTTTAGCGCAAGCATGCGCACGCACACACACACACACACACACAGCCTTTTCATCTCCTAGTGCGTGAGGGGAGATGTGGAGTGGAGTAGACCTATACATTAGTACAAAGCCTTAGTGAGGATGGAGGACACACAGCAACTCTGACACCAACCTCAGATCATTTGCTAGCCAGAAATCAAAACTGATCTCTTGGCTATAATCAGTCTATATGTCACCAACCCCAATCAACACGTTGTGGTGTGCGAAAATCACAAAAGAGTAAAAGGGACACAAATGTAATTAGGTATTGGATTAATATTTCAACACGGTGATCTGTGACTATACCACAGCTTTGTTGAATACTCATTTGGATATTTTTTTTTTTATTATTATATATTTTTTGGTCATTTAGCAAACACTCTTATCCTGAGCGACAGATATTTCACCTAGTCGGCTCAGGGATTTGAACCAGCAACCGTTCGGTTACTGGCTCAATGCTCTTAACCGCTAGGCTACCTGCCGCCCTGTCCCTTCCATTTACAGTGAAGACGACAACATTTACAACATAATAAAAAGACCCCACAGCTGTGTATCCGAGTGTATGACTACATCTACTGTATGAGATAGAGCATGCCCTGACCCTAGTGCTCTGTGACTTGCTCATATAGAATGGGAGGGTTCATGACCCCTAGACTGGTTTTATGTTCATATTCCCAACAGGCCTGTTTAAAACGCAGATGTTGAGAAATAAAGAGCTCAGCGACATCTGTGTTCTCTCAGATTTTGGAGTTATACCACGAGGGAAATAAACGTCACAGAAACTGTTACAGTTGGGCTTGGGATTAAAGTTGCTTTATGATTTTGAAAAATACTAGAAGACAGGCTTCCCCGATTCCTGACTCTACCACCTGCCACACCCAGTTTGTTTTCCCAAATGGGAAATTCTATCGTTGTGAAATATCATTTCTTCAAAGTATCCTCTGATCCAATTAAGCGATTTAAACTTCAAAGACCACTTGACAAGTGGTCTGACCGTCTGCCAGTCCAATTAAGAAGTTTGTCGTTACAGTACCTCTCTAACTTAAGGACAGGTGTCAACAGAGCCAGAACTGTTATTGTGTGTGACAAAGATGTCATGTTAGCATGACAACAATGACCCTGCAGAGGGAGAATGGTCTGTACAACATCCTGCCTCTCAAGAGTTCCCATGCAACCCCCTTGTCCCCCACACGGCAAGGAGGAACACAGCTCTCCTTTCCCTCGGTCCCCCTGTGACTGACACACACACAAAAGGAAAAGTTCTCCTTTTATCTAAAGGACTGAGCTATTTCCCAGACGTTCTTCCACAAAGGACAGTTTATAGTCGGACCACTATGATATTCAGGAGGGGAGACTTGCTACATGGAGAATACATCTCATACCATCTTGCAGGGGAATGCCTAACTGTGAACAGACTGTATGGCCAAGTACTCATATATACAGTACCAGTCAAAAGTTTGGACACAGTTTGGACACACCTACTCATTCAAATATATATATATTTTTTTTACTATTTTCTACATTGTAGAATAATAGTGAAGACATCAGAGCTACAAAATAACACATATGGAATCATGTAGTAACCAAAAAAGAAGATTGTCCTATTTGGTAAGATACCAAGTCCATATTATGGCAAGAGCAGCTCAAATAAGCAAAGAAAAACGACCGCATCATTTGTATTTGTATTTATTATGGAACCCCATTAGCTGCTGCTACTCTTCCTGGACAGTTTATACAATTTTAAAAACATTACAATACATTAGCAGATTTCACTACACACTGTGTGCCCTCAGGCCCCTATTCCACCACTAACACATATCTACAGTACTAAATCCATGTGTATGTATAGTGCGTATGTTATCGTGTGTGTGTGTGTGTGTGTGTGTGTGTATGCATGTGTCTGTGCCAATGTTTGTGTTGCTTCACAGTCCCCGCTGTTCCATAAGGTGTTTTTTAATCAGTTTTGTAAATCTAATTTTACTGCTGGCATGAGTTACTTGATGTGTAATAGAGTTCCATGTAGTCATAGCTCTATGTAGTACTGTGTGCCTCTCATAGTCTGTTCTGGACATGGGGACTGTAAAGAGACCTCTTGTGGCATGTCTTGTGGGGTATGCACGGGTGTCCGAGCTGTGTGCCAGTAGTTCAGACAGACAGCTCCGTGCATTCAACATGCCAAGACCTCTCATAAATAAAAGTTTCAGCCAGGAGTGATTGACATGCATATTATTAATATTAGCTCTCTGTGTACATCCAAGGGCCAGCCATGCTGCCCTATTCTGAGACAATTGCAATTTTCCTAAGTCCTTTTTTTTGGCACCTGACCACACGACTGAACAGTAGTCAAGGTGCGACAAAACTAGGGCCTGTGGGACCTGCCTTGTTGATAGTGTTGTTAAGAAGGTAGAACATCGCTTTATTATAGACAGACTTCTCCCCATCTTAGCTACTACTGCATCAATATGTTTTGACCATGACAGTTTACAATCTAGGGTTACTCCAAGCAGTTTAGTCATCTCAACTTGCTCAATTTCCACATTATTTCTTATAAGATTTAGTTGAGATTTAGGGTTTAGTGAGTGTTTTGTTCCAAATACAATGCTTTTAGTTTTAGAAATATTTAGGGCTAACTTATTCCTTGCCACCCACTCTGAAACTAACTGCAGCTCTTTGTTGAGTGTTGCAGTAATTTCAGTCACTGTAGTAGCTGACGTGTATAGTGTTAAGTTATCCACATACATAGACACTCTGGCTTTACTCAAAGTTAATGGCATGTCGTTAGTAAAAATTGAAAAAAGCAAGGGGCTTAAACAGCTACCCTGGGGAATTCCTTATTCTAACTGGATTATATTTGAGAGGCTTCCATTAAAGAACACCTTGTTCTGTTAGACAAGTAACTCTTTTTCCACTTTATAGCAGGGGGTGTAAAGCCATAACACATATGTTTTTCCAGCAGCAGACTATGATCGATAATGTCAAAAGCTGCACGGAAGTCTAACAAGACAGCCCTCACAATCATTTTATCATCAATTTCTCTCAGCCAATCATCAGTCACTTGTATAAGTCTTGTGCTTGTTGAGTGTCCTTCCCTATAAGCATACTGAAATTCTGTTGTCAATTTGTTTACTGTGAAATAGCATTGTATCTGGTGAAACCCAATTTTTTCCAGAAGTTTACAAAGGATTGGTAAGACATGGGCAGTCAATCCGGATCATTTCAAGAACTTTGAAAGTTTCTTCAAGTGCATTAACAAAAACCATCAAGCGCTATGATGAAACAGGCTCTCATGAGGACCGCCACAGGAAAAGAAGACCCAGAGTTACCTCTGCTGAAAAGGATTAGTTCATTAGAGTTAACTGCACCTCAGATTGTAGCCCAAATAAATGCTTCACAGAGTTCAAGTAACAGACACATCTCAACATCAACTGTTAAGACGAGACTGCGTGAGTCAAGCCTTCATGGTCCAATTGCTGCAAAGAAACCACTACTAAAGGACACCAATAAGAAGAACCGACTTGCTTGTTCCAAGAAACACGAGCAATGGACATTAGAACGGTGGAAATCTGTCCTTTGAGATTTTTGGTTCCAACCGCCGTGTCTTTGTGAGACGCAGAGTAGGTGAACAGATGATCTACACATGTGTGGTTCCCACAGTGAAGTATGGAGGAGGAGGTGTGATGGTGCTTTTCTGGTGACACTGTCAGTGATTTATTTAGAATTCAAGGCACAGTTAACTAGCATGTTTACCACAGTAGAAAATAGTAAAAATAAATAAAAACCCTTGAATGAGTAGGTGTGTCCAAACTTTTGACAGGTACTGTATATATATATATATTCAGAGTATATATATATATATATATTTCAGATTCAGAGTATATATATATAAATATACTCTGAATCTGAAAGCTGAGGAAGAAAGTCTTTGATCGTCTATCAACGCAGTACGTATCTCACTGTCTCACATTCCCTCAGACTGAACGAACTGAACCCATAGAGTTCATGAAATATAAATATACATTTATATAAACATTGATATTTATCATCATAAAGAAAGTATTATGAGGTGGTTAGATACCAAATTGGTATGATTTTAAATGAAAAAAAATACTTCATGGTTCATACCACTGGGGGGCAGTGAGGTGTTTCAAGAAAACATCAAAACAAATTCTATATGTAGTCTTAAAAAAAACATTATTCCATTCCATCACAGACCTTATTTCAGTAAAGGATACCTCATGATTTGATATTTCTAATAAACTTTTGTCAGCTGACTTTCAGTGTAAACACTATTAGATACAAATACTAGGCCAGGGCAGAGCTCTTCAGTTGACCATGGCAAACAGATAATGAAACAAATATTATGAAATCAATTGTTGAAAGAATGTGGCGGGACAATAAAGTAGTTGTAACACAGTAATAAATAGTCATCTGTAGAGACCCAAAATCACCTTCACAGACTCTTGATTGCATTGAATGGCCTCCAAACCCATTTCACCCAACCAATCATAACACCAATGAAACAGAGGGGATTGAATGTCTGTTTTCATGCTAATACAAACAAATAAAACGATCAAAAAATGTTGCATCATATTTCAAAGAAGTTGATCAGATACCTGCAAAAAGTAGATGAAGACAGAAGGAATTGAATGTCTGTTTCTTATCTAATACAAACAAATAAAACACTTTTATAATTGTACATCCTGTTTCACAGAACTCATTTATCTGCAACAAGTACCCTAGATGAAGACAGATCATATGACATCATGCATCTCAACAGAGAGGTTGAGCTTATTGCCCTATGGCGCTGAGCTCAGTTCACTCACGTTACAGTGTCGTTAGAGACTCTGAGGTAGGAGCAAGCTTTGTTGTCACCTTCAAAGGGACCATAGGAGGAGACATAATGGCAAATCAAGATCAAGAGCTATCCCTTTACACAGAGTTTCACCCCATGGCCAAATCAGATTGTACCCCAATCTATGGGGATCATTTATAACTGGGCGGTGGTATACAGTGCAATCCTTTGTTGGTTAGTCACTGGTTAAATACATGTTTAGAAATGTTTAGAAATACATATGAAGTGCTTATGACCTGTATCTGACAGTCACAATGATGATGACTGGATTCTTTGCCCTAGAAAAGAAATCATTGTATAACGAAACAATGAAATATAACCTTTCAAGAATTTTTTTTATTACATCTCAACAAAAACTATTTTAAACCAAAGGACATGTCAGCTAAGATAAAGGTTAATAAAACATTAAACAGTAATGCTCTGACAGGGTTCCACAATGTGTAAAAGGAATCAAATGCGTC
Source organism: Salvelinus alpinus (assembly GCF_045679555.1). Lineage (NCBI taxonomy): Eukaryota > Metazoa > Chordata > Actinopteri > Salmoniformes > Salmonidae > Salvelinus > Salvelinus alpinus. The sequence goes on from NC_092093.1 coordinate 76,238,333, forward strand.
TTTCATGACATACTCCGATTGATAGTCAGCCACGAGTAATGGCACACTGCACCGTGCACACGCCGACTCGCACAAATTAATCTGACCATCGAGGTGAAACAAATGCTACAATGACATACTGAAGGGCAGGCAGCTAGGTAGGCCACGTCAAGTTTACATCCCAAATGGAAACCTATTCTCTATTTAGTGCACTACTTTCGACCTACCCCATAGGGCTCTGGCCAAATGTAGTGCACTATATAGGGCTCCCGAGTGGCGCAGCGGTCTAAGGCACTGCATCTCAGTGCTAGAGGTGTCACTACAGACCCTGGTTTGATCCCGGGCCGTATCACACCTGGCCATGATCGGGAGTCCCATAGGGCGGCGCACAATTGGCCCAGCGTCGTCCGGGTTAGGGGAGGGTTTGGCCGAGGTAGGCTATCATTGAAAATAATATTTTTTTCTTAACTGACTTGCCTAGTTAAATAAAGGTTAAATAAAAACATTCTAAGTATAGGGAGTAGGGTTCCATTTGGGATGCAGCTCTAGTAGTGTCCAGTTGAGTTACACCCTGCACCAACTCACTCTATTTCCAGACTCTGTATATGTCTGAAGCCCTCAGAGGCCTTGAAATAGAGTGACAATCTATCTCCATAAATACAGATTCCAACTGTGGCAGATTCCAACTGTGGATGGGCTTTATATCTGAGGGGAAGTATATCCTCCAGACCTGGGTTCAAATTCTATTCTAAATCAAATACTTTGAGCCTGCCTGAAATGCCAGAGGGACAAGGTTTGAAGTTTTGCGACTATTCTGTTGGTTCCATTAAGCCAGGCAAGCTCAATAAAGCACAGAAAGTATTTGAAATGATTTTGAATATTATTTGATGCCAGGTCTGGTATATCATTCCCTACTGAAGACCCTGGCCTGGAGGAGTAGCACCTTACAGGGTCATTGTCTTTTAACTCCACCTGACCACCTGACCTTGTGTCCATCCAAACACGACTCCATCCGCAGGCTGTATGCACATGTCCACCTTGACCCCAGAGCTAAGAACTAGGCTCTACAGTATTCTTTGACCTTTGATCTAGCTGGGGGCAGGGCCAGGACAGGTCAAGGCCTGTCTTTGTTTACTGACAGTGATAGGGGATCTAACGTAGACAGAGAGAACAGGTGGGCAGAACAGTTATAGCTTTTTACTAAAGGTTTTACTGAAGGACACTCGGCTATAATGATAGGCACTAAGGCAGTGACTCCCTGGCAGTAAGACAGTATCCACGACTGGATTATCTTCTCTCCGCGTCATCCTTAAAGAATATACATTATACAGGTTATGCCAACGCACTGATGGTATAATAACACCGTAACTATGTGCATTTATCACATGGTCAGATAGAAATGACAGACACGTATTTCATGTAATTATCCTGGTGTGAAAGCGTAGTCTGAATGTCAGAATGAACTTCAGTCTTACAGCACACAGTGGGCCTATAGGATTTCATTTCTCCAACAGTTGCTGCTGTATTAGCCACATAAGAATCTGTCACCACATCCCAGAGAGGCAGGTGGGTTTGATCCTGACATTCTCACCAACATTTGGGAGTAGTGAACTACATCTAGTTCAACTAGTAATGCAACTACCCTTTGCAATAGCTTGGTGGTAGTTGAACTACATTCAAATCTTGGCAGTGTTTTTTTGTATTACATTTTAGCCATGTAGTGGTGTAGCTAACTATTGAAGTAGGCAATCATTTCCTTTCTTTTTGGCATCAGACCTTTCTAGTTCTCACTTGAAACATCGTTTTTGTGTTTAGTAGGCAAAATGAAACATTCTGTTATTATCTGACTCCAGAGTGATCTGTTCTTGCAATATGTAGTCTATGATACTTCATATTTAGATATGATTTATCATGAAGTAGTTTGGATGTAGTGAACTACTCTTTCTAAGTAACTTTAGTTAAGTTAATTCTATTTTTAAGGGTCGCTTTAGTGTAGCTTAATTAAGTTATTTCAGTGTGAAGTAATTGTTAACTCCAGAAACTATATTTTCAGAGTAGCTTCCCCAACACTGGTTCTCACGTCTCCATCATGGAAATAAATAAAATCACTCTCCTGTGATTGCAGCTCCCTCATCATCTCAGTCCAATCAAACCCACTCAGACCTCTTCTCCTGGCCCTCGCTGGTGTTGGACTGCAAGTCCGAGGCTGTCATCTCTACCAGGGTGTACTGACCCACTCTCCTGGTGCACACCGCTGTTCCTGGGGGAACGCCCGCAGCGGTTGCCGTTGGGGGGCACAGGTCCCGTCGTGGGGGCGGGGGCGGTTTGAGGCGGCTACGTTTGCTAACCCTGATGGACCTGGGTGTCCCGATGGGCTCTACAGGGCACAGAGCCACCTCGCTCCCCTCTGCCTCGCGGCCCTCCTCCTGGGCTGCAGGGTAGAGGTTGTTCCCATTGGTGTTGGCGCCTGGATGCCCCGAGGAGAAACTAGAACCACAGCGAGGGGCAGAGGCGTCCTCAGCCTCCCCCAGATGGGGATAGGCTCCCTGGTCAGCGGTGCTGGACTTACTAGCCCCTCTCTTCCGAAAGGTTATAGGTTCCACCACCAGGTTCTGGGGAAGTAGAGGGATGTTAGCCTCCACGCCTCTGCTCCCCCCGCTGGACGAGAGGTAGTACTGCTCCTCCTCGTACATCTTCTCCACCAACATCTTCCTCTTGGTCTTCTGCGTCACCGAGCGCTTGATGGCGCAGATGAGATCAGCCAAGTTGAGTAATAACGACAGGGCTCCGGCCCCCAGCATGAAGTTAAGCATGACGGTCTTCTCCGTGGGCCTGGAGATGTAGCAGTCTACCTGGGTGGTGCAGGGAGTCTGCTGGCACAGGAACCTCCTGGGGATATAGAACCCAAACAGGTAGTAGTGGACCACCCCGAACCCGGCCTCCAGCAGTATCCTGAACAGAAGATGGAGGGTGTATGCTCCTGAGAAGCACTGACTCCTGCCATGCTGCACCTGGAGAGCTGTCTTGGTCAGGGCCGTCTTCCTGAATGACTCCTGGATCTGGTAGAGCGGTTCAGCTCTAACTCTATCTGAGGGGTCAGTAGTGTCGATGGTGAGGCGTGATGTGACTTTATGGATGACGTAGATAACGAAGATAACGTACGGGAGACAGAGAACGAGCAGCTGAACAAGCCAGTAGCGGAACAGAGAGATAGGAGCGAAGATGTCGTAGCAGACGTTAGCACAGCCCGGCTGGATGGTGTTACACACAAAGCGTTCCTGTTCATCTTGGTAGAGGGGGTATCCTGCAAAGAGCAGGACCAGGATCCTCAGTAAAATCATCAGGATCAACCATATCTTCCCTGGAAGACAGTGAAGGTGAAGTAAAGAATGTCAGAGTTAGTCACAACCGCTCACATTTGCTATTTATATTGCAATAAACATTACAGATTTGTTGAAATCACGTAGTTTAATTTAATTTCATATTGCAGGACTGGTAAAGTCTTAAATTATGTTTAACTGCTAATAAATGTGTTTATAAGCTTACCAAGAAAATATATCTTGCCTGTACATTTTCATCAAAATTGTTAGCTATTTTGGGGAATATCAATATATTCTAAATGGAAAATATCCCGAAACATAAAACTTTAAAACAGAATTTTGTCTGACAGGGAGTTTAATAAGTTGCACTTATTTTACCTATATGGGTCAAACATTTGTCAATCATTCATAACTAACAGATAGGGGAAAGTTCTCCCCTTGAGTTTGAGTTTAGACAGACTGACAAACATTGGCATTCCGATGATCTATTCTACGAGCCCTTGTCAGATGTCAAATCAAACCAATGGAAGGATATAACTTCCAGAATTGACAGAACTGCATTAAACATACATAATCGTATATGCAAAGCAAGCTGATGTTCTCTCTGATATTTGACTGACAATCTCTTACAATGACAAATCCAGTCCGCATTCCGCTCAGTGAAAGATCCACAAGATACTCACCTACAAGCGTTATGTTGTGGTTTAGACAGATGAAGACCACCTCCGAAGCACTCTGTCTGCCCATGTTAGCAGATGATGATGATGAAGGCCCTCTGAAGCCACGCTGTCCCCCTCCAGGCCTGTCTGAGCCTCTTCTCCTCGATCACCAGGACAATGTCCACCCTAACCCGCCTCCAAACCAGGGCAAAAATTGTTCCACAGGAGCCAGTGACCTCCAGGTGAGCAGATTAACTAGACACTAGAGTCCAGTTCTAACAGATGAATCTCTCTTCGTTTAGAATAGTACAATCTCTCTTCTAGAATCTCCATCAGTCAGTCAGCTCCAGGTGATCAGATAGGAGAAACTAGCCACCTATTCTAACACAACTGATACAAATCTGAACATCTTCCCAAATTCTTGAGTCTCCAGAGTCCGTACACCTCCAGAGTCCGTGGAGTCGACCGTGCCTGACGTCAGCCCAACGCCAGTCCTGTCTTACCTCTGGTCTCTTCTCAACGTCTGTCCTGTCCCAGCGACCACTGTCCTCAGACAACAGAACAAGAGATGGGAGTGAGCCCCATTGTAAGGGTTATTCTTACCCACCAGTTAAGAGAGGCATGTCCACCATCCTGGCATTGCTGAGATATTTTGGTGGCTGGCTGGGTGTCCTTCCAGGAGAATAACAAGCTGCAGGATTACTCATTAAATTGCTGTATTAAGTTCTCAAGCACAATGGAAAGCATTTCAAAGCTAGTCCCAAGGTATATCCCTGCCAAGGACATAGAGGGTCCATGTGGCATCTTCTTCACATTGTCATGTTGGCTGGATACCATGGTGAATGATGAATTGTGTTGAATCGGGATAATTCATGGCAAGTTTTAAAATGGCTTTTGTGTGAGACTTGTAAAAAAAACTCTGGAATTATATATAATATAATAAACAAAAGGATAGAGGAAAAGCAAGGATGGAAGCTTTAACTGTTGCCATGGGGAAGAAGGCCCACAGTGGTATTCCCCTGTATTGTGGCCTTGCTGTCATAAATCCTTTCATCCTCTCAGAGAAGGACATCTTTACTGGACACATGGCATGGGGTACAGACTAGGCTTGTCCCATTAATGACTGGAGATTTATGCTGATTAGTATTGGCAGATGCCAGGCAATAAGCAGTCATAAAGGGTTCCAGTTGTTATCATGTACTTGTGTGGAAAAGTCTTCCATGTGTGGAGGCTGCTTTGTGGGGATTAAGTTACGGGCTGTGGTGAATACCCGGGGGGATTTAGGTTGAGCGTGGGGGGCCATTGCATGTGTGTCTGTATGTGTGTTTGAGGACCACAGTGGATTTGCTGTAAATGTCTGTAAAACATGGGTAATTACTTATTTTAAAAGGTTGGGAAACAGGTTAGTATGTTGCTATTTGAATGGTTCCATTCAATCAGCAAACGTGCACGTTAAGGATACACAATGGCCAAACTAAAAGAAATGGACCAAAGGAATACATGTACTTTGTGGTGGGCATTACGTCAGATGAACAGATTGTATTGCTTTGGTCCTTGTTCAACCTCATTGGCTTGTAATCTTAACTGATTATCATCTCTCCCTCAGCTTTGTATACTTATTAATATCATACCCACTCATCACTTGAACCAATACTTCATAAAATGAAGCTTTCCCTGTGTAACATATTAGTACTCCTGGCTCGTTGCGCGCAGAGATGGTCCTGCAGGTGTGTGTTTATAAGAGATGTGGCAGCATGTTATTCATTAGCCCACAGCTCTCCTTCAGTAAATGTCACGGCAGAGAATCAATTGACTAGCGCAGCAATTACCACTCGGTATTTGAAATGTAAATCTGGGCTAATATGGAGGATTATACACGGTCCTTAGTGACAATGTGACTGCGAGTGTAAACAGAGAGCTTTTCTGCCTTTTAAATCTTTGTTTCTTAGGGAGAGAAAAAAACCTGCATACTGATCACAACATGGGCTACATCAGCAAAATAATAGAAACGACTCACTTTTCTTTTTAAAAACTACTTTGATTTTGGCCTAAAGTCATGTGTAGTGGTGATCTTCTTTAGAAATAGGCCCTGCTTCAAATCCAGATACTTAACGTTGTGAGTGACCAACTTTGAATGGCATAATAGGACATAACATTGACGGAAGATAGTCGAGCAGCTAACTAATTGAATTATACGTTCATATTTCTCATGCAAACGGTCTCTCATGCAAACGGTCTCTCTGTCACTGACACCGACCCAGTCCTTTACATTGGGACGACATGACATAATCATTGCCGCTCTTCCAGGAGTGCTCAGTCAGAGACACCGATAGACGTGCTAAGTAGACCTGACCACCACAGAACCAAAGCCAGGTTCATATTCAAATGGGTGACACTGTAGTATACACTTGACTTGGAGACGCGTACAGCATAAACAGGAGTACAGCCATTGAAAATGTAAGTGATACCGTTCAAGTACAGCAAAAAACTACAAAAGATATATAAAAGATTATATAAACACAGAGACTGACATATGCATATAAAGACTTGATGAATGCTACATTGTCACGCCCAAGTAAAGTGACACCATGGTATTTTTATTGCAAGGTTTAAACGTTTATTTATTGTGCAGGTTTCTAAACATTGCTTCTGATCTGGGCACATCAGTTGAACTAAAATCATAGTTAGAACAGTCCATACAGGGAGAGAGACCGCGGCTTATTCAGACTCCAGTCCCTTAGGGTTGTTGGTCCTGGGATCACTTCTTAGAATGTAGGCTACAATGAACTAAGAGATTAGTACTCAAAAAGATACAGATTAACCACATTGGGCAAACTGAGAACAGGAACAAACAACATAAAAACAGCAATAAAACCCCAGGAAATAAACTATAAAACAAAACATAAAAACAGAGTTCACACAACTACAGCAGTTTCTTTCATTAGCACAGGAAATCATTGACAACTGAGAGTTGCATTGGTAAATCCTAACATTGTCGTAGAAGAGATAGAAAGAGAAAAGGTAGAAGAAGTAAAAACTCTATGCAGAGGTAGAGTCTAGTGCACACGACTATCACCCCAGTCACTAGCCTAGGTTATACCACAGGCTCGGGCTGTAGAGCATGAGTTCATTTTCATTTCTAGAAGTCAACATCAGACTGTATGCACACACACATACATACAATAAATAAGATATACAATCTTAAAAATACCTCTACTGTCTCCTCACGACAACACCTGTTTCTTCTCGCCCGAAGACATTTGAACTTCAGTCGCTCACAGTCACAGCTCCATAGAACGCAACAGTTCCGTTTCAGAGTCCCCACATCATTCCAACAGTTCCGTTTCAGAGTCCCCACATCATTCCAACAGTTCCGTTTCAGAGTCCCCACATCATTCCAACAGTTCCGTTTCAGAGTCCCCACATCATTCCAACAGTTCCGTTTCAGAGTCCCCACATCATTCCAACAGTTCCGTTTCAGAGTCCCCACATCATTCCAACAGTTCCGTTTCAGAGTCCCCACATCATTCCAACAGTTCCGTTTCAGAGTCCCCACATCATTCCAACAGTTCCGTTTCCAAGGCCATACCATTCCAACAGTTCCACTTCAGAGTCCTTATACCATTCCGACCACGTGCAAAGGGGATCTATTATATCACAACAATACATATTCAAAGGCTAATCCTTCATTGTCTGATACTTTGGTTCAACTCCATCCCTTTTTTACATATGAAAGTGAAACATCTGGCAGATAGTTGGTCCTGACGAATGTTTTGAATGAATGCTGATTGGTATTCACGGAATGCTATCAAATAAAAGTATGACAACAACAACTGTAGAGACCCTTGATAAGGAATTGCTTTTATCTTTTCAATAGTTAAGATTGCTTAAGAGTGGGGAAACACCGTGAACTCAACAACTTTAAAATAAAACAGCATCAAGAACGAGAGGAATGTTTCACCTGGTTTTGCAACAGGGATATCATAAAACCATGTAACACTGAAAACATAATTCATATGGTAACAGAAAATGTATGTATGATAAGATGAGAGAGTCTAACCGAACGGTCTCAATTCAATGTTTGAAAAACCCATGAACCCATCATTCACTGTAGCTCTGCAAACTTGATATGAAAAACTAGATCCTGACAAAAGATTCAGATTCCTTCCAATGGTTTTACCATCTACATTCTAGATGAAATAATACCAGCTTCCATATAACCCATAGTTCTAAACTCTCCTCATATCTGGTATAATAAGACATCGCAATTTTTTAAAATGTAAATACTGATCAGATATTTATAAATACTTCACCCCAATTCTCCATGTTTGAAAGTTAATGTGCTCTTTGTCTGTACACTGATATCATATCTTACTGTACAAAATCAATGAATTTGCTAAATAATTATATTTGATTTATTCCTAATGGTTTTGTGAACAGTGTTTGTTAATCAATAAACGTCCTTTTGTTCTAATATACTGTAGGACATTTTTAGAAATACATTTCCAATATATTGAAGAATCATCATGCAAATTGGTTTTCTGAAATGATGTTTCTGCTGTTTCTTTAGGAGATGGAAGATCAGTAATTTAAAAAAGCATTCAAGAACAAAACTACACTAGCATGTTACAGGCACCACAGGTCAGAACAACGGCAGTGAATACACTATATGGACGCTCAAACCCACCCTTTTGTCTTACTTATACTATAGTTATTTCCTGTTCTTGGAAGATGTTTTTCTCCCTTCTATTCGAGTGCTTGTCATTCAAACTCATCCCTGTACGTCATTCGAGACCTAGCATGAAACAAAGCGGTACATGAATATTGCTTGGCGTGAGCGCAATGTTCACTGGAATGTTTAACTGTGGCAGTATCCCAAATGGCACCCTATGGGCCCTGGTCAAAAGTAGTGCACTATATAGTGAAAAGGGTGCCATTTGGGTACGCAGCATGTATCATTTTGGCCATGAGGAAGAGAGAGATAGAACTAATGTGTGAAATAGTTTTAGATAATCATCACTCGGTGGCAAATTGGTATAGCTAGATAGAACGGAACGCAATTAAAGATAAAGATCACTTTGTTCACCTTCAACTGAACTTCATTTATCAGTCTTATCGCCCTAATTAAGTTATTCTTCAAATGTCTGTCTTCCTCTTTCTCTACTGTATATCTCTCACTTCACATTCCCTATCTTGGTGTCTTTATGTAAATGTAAATACAAAACAGTTGCCATTTTAAACTCAAACACAGGTGCAGTTTGTTGAACGTTACAGAGAAAGAAACCCTTGAGGTTTTGGCAGTTTGATTTCATTGCAACCAAACACAGTAAGAATAACACTTGATGAGCTCTTGTTACTGCCTCCAAGGAAAGTAGAGACATTTCTATATTTCAGGAATGTGTACCAATTAGGTTTGCCTGTTACCTGGGAAAAAACATTTGTGCTTTAGAGAGGAATTTGCTGAAATCCTTGAAAATCATAGGAATGTACAGTATACCCGAGCGGTTTCTCCTCTATACAAGACAGTCAACCTTTAAAATGGCTATTGGAATGCTGTTGTTTGAGTTTATGGGTTATTATTCTAGGATTTTTCAAATCTTTCCACTGTCTCTTGATCTTTCCAATGTTCTTTTAATCTTTTCCCATCTGGCCACTGCTCTTCTGCCATTGGTCACCAAGTCACCTGTAGGACTCAAGTTCAACTTCAGACAACCAGAGGGACATCTTGTATGTACAGTACACAAGTGGACCATCAGAGCAACAATAACACTTATTATCCACAAAAGTGCCAGCAGGTCGTTTCTGTGTGAAACAAACCACACAGACACAACTGGACAACTGAGTTCTGCCCTAACCCTCGACCTCCCAGGCCAGGCAGCCATGTCATGTCTCCGTCATGGTGGATGCGCTGTCCTCCTCCTGGTGGTGAAGGACGCTGTTAGGATATGATGGCCGGATTCCACCTCACCACCGTCAGATTGTCTGCACTCACAGAAGTCTTCTTGGACGCTTTCCTCGAGTCTTTATACTTGTCATCACACAACCTGGAGATGGCCTGAGACATGGAAAAATGCACAATAAGACATAGAATAATATAAAACAGAATTAACGTTATGTTCATGTACACAGAGCTACATAAACTACACTGGAAGCCTAATAACAAAAATGTAGGGATATTCATCATTTTGCTCTGAAACAGAGCAAGATCACTTATTACTTTCTTTGGTGGCATTTCTTTAACAAGTCAGATCAATATTGAATACGATCCGAAACTCTGCCTGTTTCCCTCTATTACAGCTCCACTGACAGAGAACAAAGAACGACACGACGCCTCAACCAGCATCAATACCACAAGGGCTCATTTCAGACCTTAATTGCCCAGCGGAGAGGCAGGGGGACGAGGGGAAGAGGGGACGGGGAGGAAGGAGGGATGAGGAGGAAGAGCGGATGGGAGAGAAGGGGGTCGCTGGTGCTGCTGGGGAGATAATTACATGGCAACGAATGCCGCCTCACGTCCTCCGTCACAGACACAAAACGAACGCAGAGAACACACCACCACCTCTGTCAAATGCACACTGTGCTCACTGCACACTAATTAGCAGGCTATATCTAGCCATTGTGTTTGTGCATCCTCCAGCCATGTTTTACAGAGTTAATATCTTGATGAAAGGGGAAGGAGAAAAGCTCCCTCTGGAGCACAAATGAATGATAAGCAATTGTGCATGCTGTTTTCAAAGAGGCTACAATTAGTTGGTGATGACAGTAGTAGCAGTGGTAGTAGTGTCGATAAACAAGTAGCATTGTGTAGGTCCTTTGAACGCTGGGTGTCAACAAAAATAAGATCACCATCCTCACAGCTGATGGGATTGTGGAGAAGCAGCGACTGTATGCATCACTGCTACTCACCTCTAGTTTCTGAGCCTTGTCCCTGCTCAGTGGCTCCAGGGGGAAGCTGAGGTTGTTGGCCTCGGCCATGGAGCGCAGGTCAAAGTAGTACTTAGCGTAAACACTAGACGGAACGTTGATGTTGAACTGCAGCAGCTCCAGGAACTGACGCTCCAGCTCATTCCTTCATACGGAGAGAGAGACAGAGAGAGACAGAGAAAGAGAAATGATCACCAGTCAGAGTCTTGAACTGATCTTTAAGAAGAACTAAACAACTGAAAAAGAGACGTCACCAACTATCTTATGTGCTAAGCTTTTAGAATTATACAAAATTACTCCATGGTATCAAGTCAATTAACTGTGGTTGCAGCTTAGCTTTCGCTTCAGTTGACTGTTTCCCCTGACCGTTTCTCTGACATTCTTTAGACAACCTAATTGGTCGGTCTGTGTCTCTGTAGCAAAGCCCCGGTCTTTGATTCACAAGGTTAAAGACGTCTGCTACACCAAGCATCAGGCTTTTCTCACCACCTACATAGATATTCTAATTCATGCAGCAACAGACGAGCTAAATTTAGCCAGCCGTGGAGTGGTGGAGGCTCTGCCTAATAAAACTCCTCTCCTCCACCTACTCCTCAGAGAGAGAGAGAGAGAGAGAGAGAGAGAGAGAGAGAGAGAGACCAAGAGAAAGAATCTCATGCATTGGTTTTGGGTTCAGGGCTATGTTCTATGAGCCCACTGAGGGGGTCATGACAACAAGCAGTCTTAATACTAACTGTGTATTCAGGATGGGTCAGGAGGTTTACTGGTGGCTACACATTCAAGGTGTCAGATAACGTCTCTAAATAATCCACATAGATTCTCCTTGTCTCTTTGTGATTCATTTTGGGGCAGGAGGTCGAAGCCCCAGTGGCCTGTGGCCTTAGTTAACTATTGTCTACCAGGCTATGAGACTTCAGACTGTACCCATGTCGCAGATACCGCCTGTCTGAAAACACCCCAGCCCAAGACACCAGCCCCTGGCCCCAGCCCCAGCCCCAGCCCCAGACTCTGCCCCAGCCCTAATCTCAGCTCAAGACCCAGCTCAAGCTCTAGCCTCTACCCTAACCCCAGCCCCAGCCTCTGCCCTAGCCCCAGTCTCAGGTCCAGCCCCTGTCGCAGCCCTATACCCAAGCCCCAGCCCTGGGCACCAAACTGGGGGAAGCAGACCTGATTCCAAAACCGGACTGTCCCAACACCGACTAAACCACCACTGACCCCATATCAAGGTTATTCTGAGTTCACAACGCAAAATGTCCCCGACTGTTCCCAGCACTGAGTGGGGTTGGCAGTAGAGCATGAGATTGGGGAATGGCATTTGACATTGTTTTTACTGTTCGCATGATTATAAAATACATCTGAAAGTATTCATACCCTTTGACTTACTCCAGAGTGTGTGTGTGTGTGTGTGTGTGTGTGTGTGTGTGTGTGTGTGTGTGTGTGTGTGTGTGTGTGTGTGTGTGTGTGTGTGTGTGTGTGTGTTTGTGTGTGTGTGTAAAGATATATATACAAACAGTTAAAGTCGGAAGTTTACATACACTTAGGTTGGAGTCATTAAAACAAATCTTTCTCCACAAATTTCTTGTTAACAAACTATAGTTTTGGCAAGTCGGTTAGGACATCTACTTAGTAATTTTCCAACAATTGTTTACAGACAGATTATTTCATTTATAATTCACTGTATCACAATTCCAGTGGGACTGAAGTTTACATACACTAAGTTGACTGTGCCTTTAAACAGCTTGGAAAATTCCAGAAAATTATGTTATGGCTTTAGAAGCTTCTGACAGGCTAATTGACACAATTTGAGTCAATTGGAGGTGTACCTGTGGATGTATTTCATGGCCTACCTTCAAAATCAGTGCCTCTTTGCTTGACAATATGGGAAAAGCAAAAGAAATCAGCCCTCAGAAAAAAAATTATAGACCTCCTCAAGTTTGGTTCATCCTTGGGAGCAATTTCCAAACGCCTGAAGGTACCACGTTCATCTGTACAAACAATAGTACGCAAGTATAAACACCATGGGACCACGCAGCCGTCATACCGCTCAGGAAGGAGACGCGTTCTGTCTCCTAGAGATGAACGTACTTTGGTGCGAAAAGTGCAAAACAATCCCAGAACAACAGCAAAGGACCTTGTGAAGATGCTGGAGGAAACAGGTACAAAAGTATCTATATCCACAGTAAAACGAGTCCTATATCGACATAACCTGCAAGGCCGCGCAGCAAGGAAGAAGCCACTGCTCCAAAACCGCCATAAAAAAAGCCAGACTACGGTTTGCTACTGCACATGGGGACAAAGATTGTACTTTTTCAAGAAATGTCCTCTGGTCTGATGAAACAAAAATAGAACTGTTTGGTCATAATGACCATCATTATGTTTGGAGTAAAAAGGGGGTGGCTTGCGAGCCGAAGAACACCATCCCAACCGTGAAGGACAGGGGTGGCAGCATCATGTTGTGGGGGTGCATTGTTGCAAGAGGGACTGGTGCATTTCACAAAATAGATGGCATCATGGGGCAGAACTGAAAAAGCGTGTGCGAGCAAGGAGGCCTACAAACCTGACTCAGTTACACCAGCTCTGTCAGGAGGAATGGGCCAAAATTCACCCAACTTATTGTGGGAAGCTTGTGGAAGGCTACCCAAAACGTTTGACCCAAGTTAAACAATTTAAAGGCAATGCTACCAAATACTAACTGAGTGTATGTAAACGTTTGACCCACTGGGAATGTGATGAAAGAAATAAAAGCTGAAATAAATCATTCTCTCTACTATTATTCTGACATTTCAAATTCTTAATATAAAGTGGGGATCCTAACTGACCTAAGACAGGGAATTTTTACTAGGATTAAATGTCAGGAATTGTGAAAAACTGAGTTTAAATGTATTTGGCTAAGGTGTATGTAAACTTCTGACTTCAACTGTGTATATATATATATATATGTGTGTGTGTCAATAAAAAAGCAAGTGCCATTTAAGATGAATTTATTGAAACTGTAATATCAACTGGTTATATTATATCGTGGAACACAATCTTCAAAAAGGCAGGAACATCAGCAGTGGCACTTGGTTGTAGAAGCCTATGGCTGTGCAATGGCATAGCCTTGTTTTGTTCATTTAGCAGACAAGACGCTCTTATTTACCGAGCCCTTATCACAGTCAATACACCTAATTTATAGTAAAATGATGTGAGTTGGTGAGTTGAAAGACAAAAAAATAAAAATAATTTTTTTTTAAACATCGGTGTTATTTTTGATATACAGACATGTGATTTATGCTGAAAAAATAAATACTACCTTTCAAAAGTTTGGGGTCACTTAGAAATGTCCTTGTTTTTGAAGAAAAGCACTTTTTCTGTCCATTAAAATAACATCAACATGATCAGAAATACAGTGTAGACATTGTTAATGTTGTAAATGACTATTGTAGCTGGAAACGGCAGATTTCTTAAGGTATATCTACATAGGCGTAAAGAGGCTCATTATCAGCAACCATCACTCCTGTGTTCCAATGGCACGATGTGTTAGCTAATCCAAGTTTATCATTTTAAAAGGCTAATTGATCATTAGAAAATCATTTTGTAATTTTGTAAATGGATGAACAGTTTCACATTGAACACTGTACGGTGAGGAATTACGGCTACAACATCTGTTTGGTGAATAGGCATCGACTTAATGATACTGATGAAAATACGCTCTGTCTTTACCAAACTAATGTTTTTGCGTATTTTCAGTGTAGAACCGGTCTATGTTTAGGAGGGTTATAGCCTTGGCTAAACAACTCTAAATGGCTCTAGCAGTTCACAAAGTAGCTGAAGTAGAAAATAGACGGACGCAATTATTCCAAAACTGCAGCTCGTTGTTGGAATGCACATTCTCCTACTTCAATCAACCAGTTCATTTTATATTTGTGATTAAACTGTCGTCATTTGGCAAGGAATTTAGCTTGTGTATCCCATCAGTTAGATGTGTTGTTGTACACATTTATTTCTGTAGGTCTAACGGGAGCTTGTGTATCCCATCAGTTAGATGTGTTGTTGTACACATTTATTTCTGTAGGTCTAACGGGAGCTTGTGTGTCCCATCAGTTAGATGTGTTGTTGTACACATTTATTTCTGTAGGCCTAACGGGAGCTTGTGTGTCCCATCAGTTAGATGTGTTGTTGTACACATTTATTTCTGTAGGCCTAACGGGAGCTTGTGTATCCCATCAGTTAGATGTGTTGTTGTACACGTTTATTTCTGTAGGCCTAACGGGAGCTTGTGTGTCCCATCAGTTAGATGTGTTGTTGTACACGTTTATTTCTGTAGGTCTAACGGGAGCTTGTGTGTCCCATCAGTTAGATGTGTTGTTGTACACATTTATTTCTGTAGGCCTAACGGGAGCTTGTGTGTCCCATCAGTTAGATGTGTTGTTGTACACGTTTATTTCTGTAGGCCTAACGGGAGCTTGTGTATCCCATCAGTTAGATGTGTTGTTGTACACGTTTATTTCTGTAGGTCTAACGGGAGCTTGTGTGTCCCATCAGTTAGATGTGTTGTTGTACACATTTATTTCTGTAGGCCTAACGGGAGCTTGTGTGTCCCATCAGTTAGATGTGTTGTTGTACACATTTATTTCTGTAGGTCTAACGGGAGCTTGTGTGTCCCATCAGTTAGATGTGTTGTTGTACACATTTATTTCTGTAGGTCTAACGGGAGCTTGTGTGTCCCATCAGTTAGATGTGTTGTTGTACACATTTATTTCTGTAGGCCTAACGGGAGCTTGTGTATCCCATCAGTTAGATGTGTTGTTGTACACGTTTATTTCTGTAGGTCTAACGGGAGCTTGTGTATCCCATCAGTTAGATGTGTTGTTGTACACATTTATTTCTGTAGGTCTAACGGGAGCTTGTGTGTCCCATCAGTTAGATGTGTTGTTGTACACGTTTATTTCTGTAGGTCTAACGGGAGCTTGTGTGTCCCATCAGTTAGATGTGTTGTTGTACACATTTATTTCTGTAGGCCTAACGGGAGCTTGTGTGTCCCATCAGTTAGATGTGTTGTTGTACACATTTATTTCTGTAGGTCTAACGGGAGCTTGTGTGTCCCATCAGTTAGATGTGTTGTTGTACACGTTTATTTCTGTAGGTCTAACGGGAGCTTGTGTGTCCCATCAGTTAGATGTGTTGTTGTACACATTTATTTCTGTAGGTCTAACGGGAGCTTGTGTGTCCCATCAGTTAGATGTGTTGTTGTACACATTTATTTCTGTAGGTCTAACGGGAGCTTGTGTGTCCCATCAGTTAGATGTGTTGTTGTACACATTTATTTCTGTAGGTCTAACGGGAGCTTGTGTGTCCCATCAGTTAGATGTGTTGTTGTACACGTTTATTTCTGTAGGTCTAACGGGAGCTTGTGTGTCCCATCAGTTAGATGTGTTGTTGTACACATTTATTTCTGTAGGTCTAACGGGAGCTTGTGTGTCCCATCAGTTAGATGTGTTGTTGTACACATTTATTTCTGTAGGTCTAACGGGAGCTTGTGTGTCCCATCAGTTAGATGTGTTGTTGTACACATTTATTTCTGTAGGTCTAACGGGAGCTTGTGTGTCCCATCAGTTAGATGTGTTGTTGTACACATTTATTTCTGTAGGTCTAACGGGAGCTTGTGTATCCCATCAGTTAGATGTGTTGTTGTACACGTTTATTTCTGTAGGTCTAACGGGAGCTTGTGTGTCCCATCAGTTAGATGTGTTGTTGTACACATTTATTTCTGTAGGTCTAACGGGAGCTTGTGTATCCCATCAGTTAGATGTGTTGTTGTACACGTTTATTTCTGTAGGTCTAACGGGAGCTTGTGTGTCCCATCAGTTAGATGTGTTGTTGTACACATTTATTTCTGTAGGCCTAACGGGAGCTTGTGTGCTCACTCAGGCACACCTGTGTAGGGAGCGGGTGGAACGCAACTTGGTGAATGAGACACGGAGTGGAAAGGGAATTTAGGGAGAAGGACAGTGTGATGCCTGTCTTGGTTTCTTTTTAGTTGTGCAAATGCACATGCACAACTGGAAAACTAGAGTCAAGGCAAATGAACGAGCATTCCACCAAATAGTGTAAAACTATCTCTGGTTAGAGACCGAGCTTTGACGTCCGTTCGAGTACTCGATTACTCATGCCTATCCCTACATGAGATAATGTATACTGTTATTATGCATGCATGTATCCTACAATAGACGGTCTATACCCTGTCTATTTGCATAAGGCTAATTGAAAGTCTGTTGTAAAAAGGAGACAGAGCAGATTTAACCTCTGCTGAAAACTGTCAGATGGACTAGCTGGCTGCTGGTTGATCTGGGTTAGTGGGCTTCATGGACTGGGGTTAAACTGTCCCAGACTCACATGTCCTCCACGGTGATGTCTTTGAGGATCTGGCAGTAGTCTACGTTCCACACAGCCTGGTCGTCCCACACCTTGGACGCCAGCAGGATGGCTCCCAGGACGATACGCTTCCAGTTGACTGGGCAGATGTCTATCTCTGCATAAGTTAACAGGCGCTCCAGGTACACCTGGGAGAGAAAAAGATAGATGGAAGAAATAAAGAAATAGATGTCAAAGACAGTCCTCCTTTTAAAGATGTCTGACGTCAAAGACATTCGTCAACTATCCTCTGGTCTGGTGTGTGAAACTCCAATAGACTCAATTCAATACATAATTGCAGCAAAAATAAGAATCTTGTTGAATTGTGAATAATTCAAATAACAAATTGACATTTCCCAGATGATGTATGAACAACAATATACAGTACAGTTCTTCCTCATCTAAGATAATTACTTCAGATCCAGATAATTACCCTCTTCTCTGTGTGCCTGAATTGATTCTGGAATTAATGTTCCATTCCAAACTCCTCTGGCATTCCGTCTCCACAAAGCCAAAATAACAGACCACTTCAAATCCTGATGTAGTGCAGTTTCTCTGGGCTTTCTCATAAAATATACATGTCAATCAAAAAAACTTTCCATTATCGCAGCCACAGTCTCCATTCAGTACGTCAGTGAAAGAAAATGCACTGAACCTTTAGGCACAATATATTGGGAGTAGTCTAATTTACAGCAATTTATTTTATATTCTCTCCATGTATCATAATTGAGTAATTTCCTTGGGGAAATGTGCTTGGTCTGTCTTAAGACACAGTCCTTGCTATGTGGTAGGTGGGTGGTGAATCTAGAGGCCTGTACTGTATGTGTCTGACTTGCTAATAGAACACACACTTCAGTTATTCCATCCAGCAGTCTCCAAGGACTGTGCTCCGTTTATCTATTGTCCACAGAATTCATTTCTCACCTACAGCTTCAGATTCAGCATAGCCATGGATGGCACGGCTCTCTATCTGTACATCTAGATTCACCTAAGCCTAGATACACAGCTAGTCTTCCACACAAAACAACTTGTTGGAAATGTGTGCGTAGAATTACATACAGCGGAGGTGGCAGGGTATGTGACCCCACATTTTTGGAGAGTTTGCCTTGTGATGCACAGCGGCATCACTGTCATGGCTTCACACAGTGAAGACGGAAACTCTCCAACATGGAAACATTGTGTTGTTAACCACTGGCAGTATGTAAAGTAAAACACCAGTTCACCCACCCACCCGCCCACCCAGCACAACCTCCCCATTTTCTCCAGCTGAAACTGGTCCTGTTCCCTATTCAATTACTGTCGGCATCCATCCCTGTTTTCCCTCTAGGGTGTGGGGCCAATGGGAGAGTCAATGGGACAGTCTGTGGGCCAGGCGTGCGGTGTGTGTGTGTTTGTGGAAACCAGATCATCCCAAGTGACAGAGATGACAGGCCAGTGAAGTCATAACCAGACAATGGAGTGTCAGAACACAGCAGGAGGACCACACATCTCAGGGCCAGAGAGCACAGCTCCATCAGACTCGGGCTGCATACCAAATGGCAACCTATTCCTTATGTAGTTCACTGCTTTCAACAAGGGCCTCTCAGCAGTAAACCAAAAAAACAGCAGGTGTTATTGTGGTGGATGGAGGATGTTTCCAAGCAGAATGGAGAGGTGTTCTGCTCTACAATGGTTTACACTGAGTACACAAAACATTAAGAACACCTCCATGACATACTGTACAGTGCCTTTGGAAAGAATTCAGACCCTTTGACTTTTTCAAAATGTTATTATGTTACAGCCTTATTATAAAATGGATTAAATAAATAAGAATCCTCAGCAATCTACACACAATACCCATAATGACAATGCGAAAACAGGTTATAATTTTTTTGCAAATTTATTACATATAAAAAAAACAGAAATACCTTAGATACATAGGTATTCAGACCCTTTGCTATAAGACTGATTGAAGGGTCTGAATACTTATGTAAATGTGATATTTCAGTTTTTTATTTTTAATAAACTAGCAAAAATACCTAAAAACCTGTTTTTGCTTACATTTACATTTACATTTAAGTCATTTAGCAGACGCTCTTATCCAGAGCGACTTACAAATTGGTGCATTCACCTTATGATGTCCAGTGGAACAACCACTTTACAATAGTGCATCTAACTCTTTTAAGGGGGGGGGGGGCTAGAAGGATTACTTTATCCTATCCTAGGTATTCCTTAAAGAGGTGGGGTTTCAGGTGTCTCCGGAAGGTGGTGATTGACTCCGCTGACCTGGCGTCGTGAGGGAGTTTGTTCCACCATTGGGGTGCCAGAGCAGCGAACAGTTTTGACTGGGCTGAGCGGGAACTGTACTTCCTCAGAGGTAGGGAGGCGAGCAGGCCAGAGGTGGATGAACGCAGTGCCCTTGTTTGGGTGTAGGGCCTGATCAGAGCCTGAAGGTACGGAGGTGCCGTTCCCCTCACAGCTCCGTAGGCAAGCACCATGGTCTTGTAGCGGATGCGAGCTTCAACTGGAAGCCAGTGGAGAGAGCGGAGGAGCGGGGTGACGTGAGAGAACTTGCTTCATCATTATGGGGCATTGTGTGTAGATTGATGAGGAAAAACAATAATGTAATCCATTTTAGGAGAAGGCGTAACGTAACAAAATGTGGAAAAAGTCAAGGGGTCTGAATACTTTCCGTAGTCACGGACACGTTATTAATGGTTTGTGTACTCCGTGTAAACCATTGTAGAGCAGAACACCTCTCCACTCTGCTCGGAAACATCCATCTCAATTTTTACTTGTAGTTTTTCTATTTAAATAGGCAAGTCAGTTAAGAACAAATTCTTATTTACAATGACGGCCTAGGAACAGTTGGTTAGGAACAACTGCCTTGTTCAGGGGCTGAACGACAGATTTTTACCTTGTCAGCTCGGGGATTCGATCTAGCAACCTTTCAGTTACTGGCCCAAAGTTCTAACCACTAGGCTGCCCTTCACCCCAATAACACCTTCTGTTTTTTGGGGGTTTACTGCTGAAAGGCCCTGGTTGAAAGCAGTGAACTTCATAAAGGAATAGGTTGCCATTTGGTAGATTTTGGACAAATCCGTTAAGACACCAAACATGATAAAGGGTTAAACATAGCTTTTTAATCAACTCGTGAATTTATTGAATATAGCTATGATCCCCCGGCCATATACTGTATCTTGACATTAACATTTTATGCAGATTATTATTAATAAGTTATAACAAGTTGTCCAGTGTAGTAAATCCTCAGTGTTTAGAAAGACCCATGTACTTTAACTGAACAGGGACAAGTAGGCCCAAAGTGACAGTGATGTACCTCAACTTGCACCCTATTCCATATATAGCCCTATGGGCCCGGGTCAAAAGTAGTGTACTATATAGGGAATATGGTGCCATTTAGTTAAGATGTTATTAAATGGGAGCAACACTCCCTCCTAGTGTTGTGTGGCAGGGTGTGATGACGATGTCACTCACTAGTGTGACGATAGCACACTCTGCAGTGAGCTGTGCTGCACTGAACAGCGTCCGGACAAAGCGATAGATCTGTTTCTGCTCCGGGTCGTGCTTTTCATAGTCCGCAGGAATCTCTGATTTCTGTAATCAACAGAGGAGCAAAGAGACGGATAATACAGTAATGAAACATGGGAACAGCCCAATTCTGACCCAATTCTGAATTGTTCTAAA
Source organism: Salvelinus alpinus (assembly GCF_045679555.1). Classification (NCBI taxonomy): domain Eukaryota; kingdom Metazoa; phylum Chordata; class Actinopteri; order Salmoniformes; family Salmonidae; genus Salvelinus; species Salvelinus alpinus. The sequence continues at coordinate 76,259,292 of NC_092093.1, forward strand.
GACCATTTAGTGTCAAAATAATAATTGGGCTGCCTGTGTAAATTCAGCCTAATACACACTCATATCCATAATGTATTATATATAACTACAAAAGTCTTACCGTAAGTGGATGAAGCTTTTCATCAAAAATATCTAATACCATTCTCCCATCGATCTCCCTGGAATGACAAAAAAGGCCACGCAGGGCAGTTGCTGAATGACAAGTGATGACAGTAACCAGTCACGAGACCTAAGTATGAAGGCTCGTTCACAAACACACTGTGGCTTTGACTGTTTTGACTGAGGAGAGGAGAGGGATGCTGTTTCGATCCTCTACAAAGTCAGTCAGGCTGTAGACCAATAGGGGAACACAGCCTCAGTGACCTCTCCACTCTGTTTGAAAGGCACATTGATCCATCTTGCCACAGAACACTCAGAAGGTGTCCCACATGGCGCCCTATTCCCTACGTAGTGCACTACTTTTGACAGTAGCCCTATGGGCCTTGGTCAAATATAGTACACTATAAAGGGAAAAGGGTGTCATTTTGGACACACACTCATAGTACCTAAAGTACTAGACATCTAAAGACTGGAATTTTGGACCCATGCCAGGGGCCTATGGGGGTCTGTTCGTGTTATCAAAGGCTGACTTTTATGTGTGACCCTCCCTCACCCATTATTGATGCTGGATGTCCAAATAGAATGTAATAACCTTCAGTGACGGGGGGGGGGAAATGTTCTTTCAACACATAGGAAGGACAACAGTATAACAGGCTCTGCAATAGTACTAGGAGGGGCTGATTCTATTAGCTGAATGTGACAGATCATTCTTTCTTTTCCTTTTTGGGGGGGGGGGTAGCTCAGCTTTAATATTGCCGAAAGATTGTGGCCTCCATCTATGGAATTGTCTGCATCATTTCCAATCCCCCACATATTAGTTTACAGTTGAAGTCGGAAGTTTACATACACCTCAGCCAAATGCATTTAAACTCAGTTTTTTCACAATTCCTGACATTTAATCCTAGTAAAAATGCCCTGTCTTAGGTCAGTTAGGATCACCACTTTATTTTAAGAATGTTAAACCAAAGTACGTTCATCTCTAGAAGACCAGAACGCGTCTCCTTCCTGAGCGGTATGATGGCTGCGTGGTCCCATGGTGTTTATACTTGCGTACTATTGTTTGTACAGATGAACGTGGTACCTTCAGGCGTTTGGAAATTACTCCCAAGGATGAACCAGACTTGTGGAGGTCTACAAAAAAATTTCTGAGGTCTTGGCTGATTTCTTTTGATTTTCCCATGATGTCAAGCAAAGAGGCACTGAGTTTGAAGGTAGGCCTTGAAACACATCCACAGGTACACCTCCAATTAACTCAAATGATGTCAATGAGCCTATCAGAAGCTTCTAAAGCCATGACATCATTTTCTGGAATTTTCCAAGCTGTTTAAAAGGCACAGTCAACTTAGTGTGTGTAAACTTCTGACCCACTGGAATTGTGAATTATAAGTGAAATAATCTGTCTGTCAACAATTGTTGGAAAAATGACTTGTGTCATGCACTAAGTAGATGTCCTAACCAATTTGTCAAAACTATAGTTTGTTTACAAAACATTTGTGGAGTGGTTGAAAAACCACTTTTAATGACTCCAACCTAAGTGTAAACGGCAAACTTTTTTTTCTTCCCAAATATATTTTCCTTCATTATTTCCCCCTAACCCTACCATCCCTCCCCTAATTCGAGTAAACTAATGGACAATAACTCTTCGACTTCTACTTCTTATACATACAATATACAGTACATTTTACAGACATAGTATATTTTACAATAGTCATCTGTGGTTTGTTTTTAGCCCCATCCTAACAGGTCATTCTTACCGGTTCTTTATGTGGTAGTATATCGCCATGGCTACACTGTAAAGACAAATCATTACAATGAAGTTGCAATTTAATCTTTCCCAATGATAACTGCAAACAGAATTCTTACAAACATAACACACATGACAAAGATTAGCATCATAAGTACATTTTGATGGATTGACTGATTGGTGATTAACCTACCACTTGATGGTGTATTTGAGGTTAGGCTGACTGACGGTGCTGTCATCTAGGAAAATGGTTGAACAGGAGCTGTACTTCCGTCTGACTGGAGCAGCGTGGTGCTGCAACACACACACACATCACACTCTGTTACTGTCATGTCCACAGTCCACACACACGCAGGCACGCAGGGACACACACACGCAGGCACGCAGGGACGCAGGCAGGCTAGAACGCATGCATCCACACACAAAACGTACAGGCATGCGCACACTCACAGCAGGTCCTGTAAAAAGCCTTGAAACAACTGCTGTAGCCCAGCTAATACCCCTGCTTTGTGGTTTTATATGAGAGTGACATACTGTACATACAGACGGAATGGGTTTAGCTAAAAACAGTAGCTTCTATTTTAATCCATCAGTCTACTGCACATTGAGATGGTTTATATCGGCCAATCACCAACCCTTTCACTCTACTAATCTCATCGACCTAGTACAGCATGTCATGTACAATCAGCGTGATGCAGATAGACAGACATACAGGTAACTGCCAAAGTAAAGGAAACACTTGAGTAAATGAGGGATACAAAGTATATTCAAAGCAGGTGCTTCCACACAAGTGTGGTTTCTGAGTTGTTTAAGTAATTAACATTCCATCATTCTTGTATAAAAATGCTGGGCAGGCTATTATTTTGGCTACCATGGCTACGCCCCCATAGGATGACAGTTCCCCAATCTACAGGGCACGAGTGGTCACTGAATGGTTTGACGAGCATGAAAACGATGAAAGCCAAATGCCAAGGCGGTCTCAGATTCTGGAGCGGCGCCTGAGACAGCGTTTTCCCCCACCATCAACAAAACACCAAATTATGGAATTTCTCGTGGAACAATGGTGTCACATCCCTTCAATAGAGTTCCAGACACTGTAGAATATAAACTCAAAATAAGAAACGTCCGTTTCTCAGGACCCTGTCTTTCAAAGATAATTTGTAAAAATCCAAATAACTTCACAGCTCTTCATTGTAAAGGGTTTAAACACTGTTTCCCATGCTTGTTCAATGAACCATAAACAATTAATGAACATGCACCTGTGGAACGGTCGTTAAGACACTAACAGCTTACAGACGGTTGGCAATTAAGGTCACAGTTATGAAAACTTAGGACACTAAAGAGGCCTTCCTACTGACTCTGAAAAACAGCAAAAGAAAGATGCCCAGGGTCCCTGCTCATCTGCGTGAACGTGCCTTAGGAATGCTGCAAGGAGGCATGAGGACTGCAGATGTGGCCAGGGCAATACTGTCAGCAATAGGCTGAGAGAGGCTGGACTGAGGGCTTGTAGGCCTGTTGTAAGGCATTTTGGCCTGCACTCTGGAGTGGGATCGAATTGGAGGTGGAGGGTCCGTCATGGTCTGGGGCGGTGTGTCACAGCATCATCGGACTGAGCTTGTTGTCATTGCAGGCAATCTCAATTCTTAGTGTTACAGGGAAGACATCCTCCTCCCTCATGTGGTACCCTTCCTGCAGGCTCATCCTGACATGACCCTCCAGCATGACAATGCCACCAGTCACACTGCTCGTTCTGTGCGTGATTTCCTGCAAGACAGGAATGTCAGTGTTCTGCCATGGCCAGCGAAGAGCCGGGATGTCTCAGTTGTTGAATCTTGTTATGTTCATACAAATATTTACACATGTTAAGTTTGCTGAAAATAAACGCAGTTGACGGTGGGAGGACATTTCTCTTTTTGCTTTTGGAGCGGAAGGTATCCTAGTGGTTAGAGCGTTGGGCCAGTAACTGAAAGGCTGCTGGATTGAATCCCGAGCTGACAAGGTAAAAATCAGTCGTTTTGCCCCTGAACAAGGCTGTTCCCCGGTAGGCCGTCATTGTAAATATGTACTTGTTCTTAACTGACTTGCCGTGTTAAATAAAGGTTACATTTAAAAAAGCTGTTCTGGCTCGTGGTTAAGACACTTTATGTTGGCGTTTCCTTTATTTTGGCATTTACCTGTACATACATACTGTACATACATACACGTTGCTTCTGTACTCAGACGACAAAAGAGACAGGAGTGGATACAACAGGCAGATCTAGACTAAATCTATATCTAAACACACAAATGCCAGGGATACATAATACTTTACCTTGTTCTCCGAAATGTGTGTTAACTTGCAAAATAATAAAGTTGATTAAAATCTTCATAAACAAAATCACAGGAACAATCATGTGCTCAAAGAAATAATGCAGTCTTACAAATGACAGAGGAACACTGCTAACCAAATATTCTGTATTCAGTAGGGCGTACATCAATGACCTGATTAAATCAATGAAAAGGCATAGCATATTACCATGCAAACGCCAGAAGACACCATTTCATCAGCATCATCATCCTCTATGCAAATACAGCATTATATTCAATATGGCGTCCAATCTGAGATTGATACTCACATGATTGATGTAGACGCTCTTCCGTTTTTCTCGCACTGCAAATTGAGAGAGAGCGAGATGAAATCAGTGACAGCATGGTAACAGTCAATGATTAGGCACACAAGATAGAGCAGAGTTCATCCCCTGGAGTTGAAACACACGCTGGTCAGGGGTCAAGGCAGTTTGCAGTACACAGCCATTACTGACAGGGGGCAGTCAATCCCAAGGCTGTCCTGCACCATACAGAGCTGGGAGTGCAGTATGGTCAAAGGCACATTAAGGAAGAGTGACTATATGGATTGGCCATTTTTCAATATCAGCTTTGTGGGAACTTAATAAAAACATATCGCTCAAAGTACTGTTCAAGCAAAGAATCGCTACAACTCAACATTTCCTTCAAATTACACTTCTGCTAATTGCTGACATAGCCATTCATCTGTGGGGTAATACAAATGCTTTTCATTCCTCAAAGGCCTTAAATTAACGTCATGTTTAGCACTCTGAACTGTGTGAAAGCAGAAAGCAAAGCAATTGAGTTAATTGCTTAATTAATCCTTTCATGTGTTTGCCCCTAAAACAATCTCTGGGGATTACATCAAATCTAAATGCTTCATTCACGCAAATATTGTCATGTCTATAACTATAGCTCCACTTCGCTATCTGCCTTTATTTCAATCATGTCATTGTATTCATGTGGTGAATAGAGGGCATTCATACTGTTTATCAGTAATCTGATGATTCCTCATTGGGGCTTGCTGCGATTGATGGGTTCACTCCAAGTACTCTGATTGGGTAACGGAGATCCAGTGTGTGTGTGTGTGCGCGTTTGTGTGTGTGAGTGAAGTAGCGACATAGAAGGAGCGCTGCGTGGCCAAGCAGCAGGGCAGAACGAGATACACAACACTGACATAGTGAAGCTCTGGCACCCTGCTACACAATCAGCACACACACACACACACACACACACACCTAAACCCTGTGAGGAATCATGGCTGTGCACATTCTAAAATAAAGCGTGGAAGCGAGCGTTTACATCATAAGGCTTCACACATTTTTACATGTTCAAATATTGATCTAGCTGGGAGAAAGAACTCTGAGTGTGCTTCTTAAAGGCACAGAGGGCTGGGTGTGTGCATGTGTGCGAGAGTGTCTCATGATCATCAGTACATACCAGTTTTAGCAGAAGTGGCTAGGTTTGTACAGATAACACGCATCATGCAGGAGGTAAAGATTACATCTGAGCACAGCTTACAATAATCCACAAAACATGAATACATATACTGTATATACACACACACAGAAATCTGCTGCAAAGACATATTGCGGTGTTCCGTCAGAAGCACACAGCTTGAGACTACAGAGCAGGGCTATACTCCAAAACACAAGCCAAATACACACCCATCACACCAGCCTATACCAAACCTACTTACCTTTCTTATTGAGGACAGGAACTGAAAAAGACAAAGTTGAAGCTGTCTCTAAATATATCTATTTACCTAGCAATGTAAAAGGGACAGGTAACAAATACAGCTGGATTCCTGTCTTTTATCTTTCTCATATTGCATCAATGAGCCTGCATCCCAAACGGCACCACATTCCCTACATAGTGTACAGTTAAAGGACTAGGAACCCATTTGGGACACACCCATCGCTAACTAGGACAGCATACTGTTACATAATAAAGAAAGCACCTCACAAACGGATAATTATCTACAGCGCTTAAAGCAATACTTTACTACAACATCAACCCGCGGTCGGCTACACATGAGCTGTATGCTAAATCATCCATGATGCAAGGCATGAGATTAGAAATTAGAAATTCATGTGATTAAACCACTAGTATAGTTTGAACACGATCTGCATCTGTGACTTCAATTCATTCCTGCAGACGTTGTCTTCTCACACTGTAAAAATTGACTCGCTTAGAAAATAAGGATTTTTATGAAAAGGCTTCATAGTGCCACAGATAATATCCATGACTCAGCGTAGTGGAGAAGTTAGTGTTCAGAGAGAGAGAGGGAGGAAGAGAGTGAGGGAGGAAGAGGACGAGTGGGAAGGAAAAGGAGGGCGAGAGAGGAATGAAAAGAGATTAAAAAGAGAAAGAGTGAGAAGGAGAAACACAGAGATTGTAAAGGAGAGAGCGGTGGGAGAGAGAGAGAGAGAGAGAGAGAGAGAGAGAGAGAGAGAGAGAGAGAGAGAGAGAGAGAGAGAGAGAGAGAGAGAGAGAGAGATTGAAAAAAGAAAGAGAGAGAGTGCAATGTACTAGAGAGAGAGGAGAGATTGAAAATGAAAGAGTGAGAGGAGAGGGACACTCACCATCTGTCTGGGATTTGCTGAGGAATATGGTGCTGGCTCTGGGATGGTCTGAAGGGTTGTACTCCATGTTCAGATCTGATGAAGAAGGAAACAGAAACAGCCATCAGCTCCGGAGCATACTGCTCAATGTACTGTATACTCTGCTGGTTGTATATCAATTCAGAGAGCTGGATGTTTTATAGAGCTGGATGACTGAACAACACACATGCTGATGAGAAAGAGGCGTAGCACACACAGATAGCCATTTGTTGAACAGATGAGAAAAGGGTGATCATGTGTACAGAAAGACTGCCTTGAATACAAGTATTGAATACTGACTGTCTGGGGATACCAGTACTATAGGATTTGTCCCAAATGGGACCCTATTCCCTTGTTATCTCCCGGGTGGCGCAGTGGTCTAGGGCACTGCATCGCAGTGCTAGCTGCGCCACCAGAGTCTCTGGGTTCACGCCCAGGCTGGGCTGGGTTCGCGCCCAGGCTCTGTCGCAGCCGGCCGCAACCGGGAGATCCGTGGGGCGACGCACAATTGGCATAGCGTCGTCCGGGTTAGGGAGGGTTTGGCCGGTAGGGAGGGTTTGGCCGGTAGGGATATCCTTGTCTCAGTATGTAAAAAATGTAATAAAATGTATGCACTCTACTGTAAGTCGCTCTGGATAAGAGCGTCTGCTAAATGACTAAAATGTAATGTTATATAATGCACCACTTTTGACCAGAGCCCTATGGACCCAGATGAAAGAATAGGGTGCCAAATGGGATGCAAATACATTCTGACTGAAAGGTCCATTTCAGGAGAGCATGCAGATAAACATAGCAACCACCAAGCGGCGTAACGCTGAGGAGCAGTGGTTTGGCCGGAGATTGAGGCAGACTGGTACGGCAATGAAAACGTCTTATTTGATCAATTGCCTGTTTTTATGTGATGCTTTTACACACTGGGTGTTAACTTGATAACAGGCCCATCAGCATAAATTATGGAATATTGCGGAAGTTACCATGGAGCCAGGCAATAAAAATTAACATATTATTTACACTGCAAAAGAAAAAATGATGTTACCTAGATATCTCTTACCATAAGAATGCATTGACTTGACGTCTTACCAAGACAACTTATCTTAGTGCACTAGCAGATAATTGTATTACTTTAACTGCCTCAGGCTTGACATCCAGTCCCCCTGTCTCTGGCTCTGGGCCAGGATCCCACCCAGGGGACCGCTGTCAGTCCTGACATCCACTACCCAGCCCCCCTGTCTCTGGCCCTAGTCCAGGCCCTGGGTCCTGACCCTGTCAGCAGCCACAGGGATCCAAGCATAATGTCATCCCGGCAGGAAAGGCCAGATAGGGGCTACACCCAGCCATACCACCAGCTGCAGCAGAGAGGAGAGGAGAGCCACTGCCCGAAGAACAGCTCCTCAACAGAGGTGATAGATGAGAGGAGAGAGTGGGAAAGAGGAGTGGAAGACAGGGTTCAAGTGCCCGCCTACAGACCCAAAGCCTTAGAAATATGAGTCATCGTAGGTTGAGATGTCCTGCTTTCTTTCTTCAGCCCTGGCATAATACTACTGTCTTACCAGAGCACACATACATCAGATGGCGCTCTATGCCGGTCTTAACAGAGTGGGAGTTGTGACTTGATATGGATATGAGCTATTGCTTTACAAATGAACTGATGGATCACATGATAGTGATATGAGGAGACCTAGTTTAGCTGGGGAAAATAACTCCGATACGAGGTCATCTGAGTGGAGCAGCTACTATTGTGCTCCAACTCTTTTGAACTGCAGTCTTTTGTGTGTAAGAGGCACTTAAAGCTCAAAGGAGATACAGCAAGCTCCCTCCACACACTCCAGTGACCTACGTACGGCGCAGGCAGCACTCCAAGGAGGAGGAGAACTAGGTGATGAATAAAAGATGGGGTAGTTTATCAACGGTGTGGGAAGGAGCCAGAAGACGCGAGATACGAAAACAAGGTTTATTAGTCCAATGTGTACTGTAACAGTCTGATCCGTATTTCAGAACTCTACTCAATGAAAAGTTAGTGTTAAATACAGGCACACACACACACACACACACACAATATGGTTGTCTCTGTACCCTTTGATTTAGTTTTTTTTTTAGGAGTGGCCCTCTTCCTCTCAGCCTGTACAGTGGTGCACGTCCACGCTTCTACCCTTCTAACTTCCTGTGTTTCAGGAAACTGGACAGGAAGTCACACCGGGGTCTGCTACACAAAACTAACCAGCTCTATTGTTTTAGAGTTGTGACAAAAGGGGGAGTTGTCTTGCGCTACCGACAATGAGGTAAATCCATGAGTATGTTTACATGCACACTAATAATTCGATATTAAACTGATTATGGCAGTAGGCCGAGTATGGCATTAGTCATGCAAACACCTTACTCTGCTGATCTTAATTGGTACGGTCATAATCGAAGTAAGCATACGCCGATTAAAAAACAGCATCTTTCAAATTATTAGGACATGTAAAGAAAGACCTTAAAATCGGAGTTACAGATGTGTATTTGATCTGTGTACTAACACCAGCCGAGCAAGCCTCCCTCTTTAGCGCCAGTGAAGATGTGTATTTGATCTGTGTATGTACTAACACCAGCCGAGCAAGCCTCCCTCTTTAGCGCCAGTGAAGATGTGTATTTGATCTGTGTATGTACTAACACCAGCCGAGCAAGCCTCCCTCTTTAGCGCCAGTGAAGTGAGTTCGGAACAACTGAAAGTATGCATCTTTGAAGACATTTTCACATAAAAACTTTATATACAGTGCACCCGGAAAGCATTTAGACTTCAATTTATTTTCCACATTTTGTTACGTTACAGCCTTATTCTAAAATGTATTAAATTATTTTTTCCCCCTCATCAATCTACACACAATACCCCACAATGATGAAGCAACATTTTTTTTTTTTTTTCTTTTCAAATGTATATATATATATATTTTTATCACATTTATATATTCAGACCCTTTACTCAGTACTTTGTTGAAGCACCTTTGGCAGCGATTACAGCCTCGAGTCTTCTTGGGTTTGACGCTACAAGCTTGGCGCACCTGTATTTGGGGAGTCAGGTTGGATGGGGAGTGTCGCTGCACAGCTATTTTCAGGTCTCTCCAGAGATGTTCCATCGGGTTCAAGTCCGGGCTCTGACTGAGCCATTCAAGGACATTCAGAGACTTGTCCCAAAGCCACTCCTGTGTTGTCTTGGCTGTGTGCTTAAGATTGTTGTTCTGTAGGAAGGTTAACCTTCGCCCCCGTCTAAGATCCTGAGCGCTCTGGAGCAGGTTTTCATCAAAGATCTCTCTGTAAGATCTCTCTGTACTTTGCTCTGTTCAGCTTTCCCTCAATCCTGACTAGTCTCCCAGTCCCTGCCGCTGAAAAACATCCCCACAGCATGATGCTGCCACCACCATACTTCACCGTAGGGATGGTGCCATATTTCCCCCAGATGTGACACTTGGCATTCAGGCCAAAGAGTTAAATCTTGGTTTCATCAGACCAGATAATCTTGTTTCTCATGGTCTGAGAGTCTTTAGCTGCCTTTTGGCAAACTCCAAGCGGGCTGTCATGTGCTTTTTACTGAGGAGTGGCTTCTGTCTGGCCTCTCTACCATAAAGGCCTGATTGGTGGAGTGCTGCAGAGATGGTTGTCCTTCTGGAAGGTTCTCCCATCTCCACAGTGGAACTCTGGAGCTCTGTCAGAGTGACCATCGGGTTCTTGATCACCTCCCTGACCAAGGCCCTTCTCCCCCGACTGCTCAGTTTGGCCGGGCAGCCAGATCTAGGAAGAGTCTTGGTGGTTCCAAAATTCTTCCATTTAAGAATAATGGAGGCCACTGTGTTCTTGAGGACCTTCAATGCTGCAGAAATGTTTTGCTACCCTTCCCCAGATCTTTGCCTTGACGCAATCCTGTCTACAGACAATTCCTTATATAGACAGGTGTGCTCTGACATACACTGTCAACTGTGGGACCTTATATAGACAGGTGTGTGCCTTTCCAAATAATGCCCAATCAATTGAATTTACCACAATCAAGTTGTAGAAACTTATAATTTGTTATAAATTTGCAAACATTTCTAAAACCCTGTTTTTGCTTTGTCATAATGGGGTATTATGTGTAGATTGATGAGGATTTTGTTTTATTTCATCCATTTTAGAATAAGGCAGTAATGTAACAAAATGTGGGAAAAGTCAAGGGGTCTGAATACTTTCCGAATGCACTGTATGTCTGAACTCGGAATCAATAGGCTTCCCAAAAATAACATGGTAGCAGTGGTAGAACTCTTATTTTTATTTGAGATGTTCTGCATTTATCAGAGTCCCATCAAGTAGCCTGATTTCAGATGTGGCCATGTAAACACGATTATTAGGGAAATCATTCTTCTTTCAAAGCATGTGAAGGTCTTAATCAAACTATAATATTAATCTGACTATCCACAATAATTGCATTTTGTGTGCAAATAATCATACCCAGTGAGACTATTGTACACGCACACACCCTGTACTCCCATAATCCTACCGTCAGTCCTGCTTCTGTGCAGCTCAACTTCCATCCACTTCCGCTGCCAACAAACGTTTGTTCAAATGAATCAAGCATCCAACAAACACATTGGATTCACGGGCCATTTCTCAGTGAGCCAAGGGTCTTATTGGGCACCGGTGTTGAGAGAATGACAACATCAAAACGCCACTTAATACTCTCTCCCAACGATCACAGGGTGCTTGGCCAAGCTGATAAATCAATGAGGTACATCAGTGTCCCTGCTGCTGCTCCTTGTCTGAGCCCTCCTATACATTACGCACAACAGCTGCAGACTTACATGGACAGTGGCCACAGCTCCTGTTCGCTGTCCCTCCATCCCTTCATCATCACCGAGGGCAGTGTGGGTTGGCAGGCTGCCTGGCAGGCTGGTCCTGTCCTGGCACTGTAGCACATTGGACCAGATAGGCCAAGGGCTGGCAGTCCGTCATTACAAGTCACCAGACAGACAGTACAAAGAGCAGAAAACCCAATGATTCATCAAGAATTTACTACAGAGACACCAGCCAGGAGAGACCAGATGGCTGCGCCACCTCCATGGCATCTCTGACTGTGTGTCAGAGATCCTGTTATTCACAAATTATAGGATCTCTGTTGTTATCTTGGTAGAGAGCGTAGTCTTCTTTCATGTAACACTTGGTCCTGAGCTTGACTAACCCTATACGTATGCCTCCTTTCCTTAGTTAGCAAATGAAACTAGTCTTTGTAATCTGCAATCTGGAAGGAAAGGAGACAAGGAGAGGAGACAAGAGCAGTACACAAATCTAGATAGATGTAATGTGAGCTTGCTTTTGTATGTATGCTACTGCACATGTTGTATATGCTTCTGTGTATGGTGTGTTTTAGAGTAAACTTTTATGTGACGTGTCTGTTTTTATTGATTCCATGGAACCCAGGACTCCCTGGAACATAGTGGTAAGTGTTACTGGGTGGACTATCCTGTCTAAATAAAGACAATTCAATTACATGAATGTGATCCAGGATAAGCATGACGCCACCTTTCAGTGTGGAGAGACAGGCACAAAGACAAGGACATAGAGTCACAAGGTTGACTCCACTCAACCCGATAATTCGAACCGATCCTTTCAAGCATGTTTTCCTCATAGCTGCAGGACGTGCCTGACAACGTGCCTGACAAGGTGTACCAGAGCATTACAGACGACCAGGCTCACAAATGGCATATGTCCTGTTCAAAAGAAGTGCACTTTAAAAAGGCCCAGTGCAGTCAAAAACTTGATTTCCCTGTATTTTATATATTCACCATGCCCCTCCACTAAAATCTCGTCCGTCTCCTCTCCAAGTTGAAATAGCCACTTTAGAGCAGCTTAGCGCTGTGAACTGATGGAGGCTCTCTCACACTTATCAGGCCCATGGGAGCTTCCTCACTGGACTGGTGAACTGGTTGATAAAATATGTTCCATTTCTCCTGAGCCTGGTGGTGGTGGTAGCATTGGAAAACGAGTAAGGGACTTGTGTGATAGAGTCAGAGAGCCTGGGGTTAAACGGGTATTTCTGAAGATAATTCACCCTGAAGCGGTAAAGCATTTGAGGCTAGAGCCTACCCTGACACCGCTGGCTAAATGGCCTGGGCAAATAGTCAGGACTGTGTTAACCCCACTGGCTTTTCAAACCCAAACGTGATTCCTCACTTATGAATGACCCTATAAACAGCAGTAACAGCAGTCTCCTTTACTTTACACCGAGCATGACACTAGCAATACCAGTATGTGTGATGGTAGTGTATGACCAGTTCAGTGAGACTCAGTAGCTCAGCAGTCAGTGGTAATCCTGGTTGATATACAGCCAGGTCACCCGTGATATAAGTCAGTATTCGACGTCCATCTATGTCTGAGGACGTCAGGAGGTTACAGGGAAACCGGCCACTAGGGGCAACAGTGAGAGCAGTCAGCATCTGCATCTGATTCCCAAGCTTGGAAGTTCAAATACAGCAATAGGAAGTTGTTTTTCAATTTTTGTTTTAAGCCTATCCCAAACCTGAACCATTCTGAGTTAATGCCTAAACTTAACCTTCAAAACTTAGAAATGTGTACAGTGTGTATCACTGTGCTGAAATGTATCATAAGAAACTGCTGCTGAGTAGAACACACACACTCACAGTCATCCTTCCGAGAAGAGAGGAAAAGCAAACAAAGAAGGGACATTTAGTCAAGTGATTTAGACAGAAGGAGATGCACGTCTCCTGACTCTCTTTTCCATGACTTCAGCAGTCTGCTGTGACTGTCTCAAATCTCTGGTTGCATCTCTTATACTAATGGCTGAGTGTGTGTGTGGACCCCTGTGATGGTGATTAAATCTCCAGGACTCGACATTAATGCTTGTCCGGGACAAGAAAAATAATAGTCTGACAAGAAGAATATACACTCACCGGCCACCCTGTTCACAAAAATGGATCACTCCTACAGACCGTGAGTCACGTGGCCGTGGCTTGCTATATAAAAAGCAGGCAGACAGACATTGAGGCATTCAGTTAGTCGATTCAATTTTAGAATGGGCAAAACAAGTGACCAAAGCGACTTTGAGCGTGGTATGATCGCCGGTGCCAGGCATGCCAGATCCAGTCTATCAGAAACGGCTTCCCTCCAGGGCTTTTATGAACGACAGTGTCTAGTGTTTCCCGAGAATGACGCGACAAACAAAAATCATCCAGTCAGCGACAGTCCTGTGGGTGAAAACAGCTTGTTGATGAGAGAGGTCGAAAGAGAATGGCTGGCCACAAACAGACAAATAACAGAGCAGTACAACAGTGGTGTACAGAACCGCATCTCAGTGCGCACAACTCATTGATCCTTGTCACGGATGGGCTATTATAGCAGACGACCACACCGGGTTCGACTCCTATCAGATAAAAACAAGAAGAAGCGGCCCCAGTGGAAATGCGATCAACACTGGACAATTGAGGAGTGGAAAAACATTGCGTGGTCTGGTGAATCCCAGTTCCTGTTGCGTCATGCTGATGGCAGAGTCAAGATCTGGCATCAGCGGCATGAGTCCATGGCCCCATCCTGCCTGGTGTCAACAGTACAGGCTGGTGGTGGTGGTCTACCGCCGTCCAATATGCAGCAACTGCTTGATGCCATCGCATCAGCATGGACCAACATCCATGTGGAACGTTTCCGACTTGTAGAATCAATGTCCTGAAGAATTCCGGCTGTTCTGGAGGCAAACGTGGGTCCGACCCGTACTAGATGGGTGTACCTAATAAACTGGCCAGTGAGTGTCAATTTGAGTCGTCTGAATGGACAAGTAAGGGGGGAAAAAATCATAATATCAAACAATTACTTTGATCAGAATTGGATCAGTGTCCTCTGGATGCGACGTATTGCTGTCTTCCTAATTTCTGCAGAGCATATCGGAGTAGGATTGTATTGTATTGACAGGCAGAGCAGTCTCAATCATCCCCAGTTGTGAAGCACTATTCAAAAAGAGAAGATCTGCGTGTACACATTTGTTGATATTCCTTGCAACTTAGTGCCTTACTCGCAGTTATAGCATATTTTTTTATCAGCAAACAGGCTTCGTACGGTCATGAAAATCCTGGAAAAGTCATGATGTATGCATCAACTGCATGTGTTCCAGTGCAAGTGGACCAGAGGAGAGAGAGATATACTTTACAGCAGGTAGGCCTATAAAATAATGATAACAGGCTAACTAGATAGCCAATTCAACATATTTTGTGTAGCCTAGCTAGCTCTCTCAGTAGTTAACTATTTAGCTATTATCATGTATTACTGTAATTGTCATGTCCGATGTCCTTAAAACTTTCCACCGGCATAACCGCAAATGGCAACCGTCGATGAACGGGTGCATTGATAAACCAATGTTTACTTTGTTTTACAACCAGTCTCTCCAGCGCCCAATATTCTAAGTCTGAGAAATAAATCTGACACTGGGTCATGTCATTCTGACACCTTTAAAATATATTCTTAGAATAGCCTAATTGAGGAATCTCCCCCATGCAGTCAATAGATCTCCCCTGAAACTTGGAATATTTTTGCCTTACAATGTTATAGATAAACATGTCTTAGATACCTCGCTTTGAAGTAGCCTAATTTAGCCATTTGATACCTGATTCATTGAATGAGCAAATTCAAAAAGCATTTGGTTGTAATCGTAATTTTTCTATATTTTATAGCATATGGCCTACAATCCTCATGTAAAACACATTTACTTGAAGAACAGTGCAGATGCAAAGTTTGATAAAATAATTACAGTTTGTGCCATTTGTGCGGTCAATATGTTACCAAACTTTGCATCTGCACTGTTCTTCAAGTAAATGTGTTTTTGTAAAATGCTGTGTAAATTGTTAAAAGTTGTCCTTGTCCTTGAGATGGCTGGTTTGTTAAAGTTTTTTGTTTGACATACATTCTGCTGTGAAAAATATGAGTCTCAACATGATTCTGTTATCGTGGAATTGCGCATATGGCAAGGCACCAAGGTACGGTATTATTTACTGCCATGTTTCACAGAACAATAGTGTTCTGTCATGGAGAATGACATGGTTTATGGTACTGTTCCAGCCAGAGATCAGTGGAGGGGGAGAGAGGGAGGGGGAGGAGAGGAGGGAACTACAGAGGGGTACGCAACAAAGTAGGACCAAGGAGTTAGCCAGCTAAATATTCTGAAAAAGCTTTATGGTTATGACAGTTATGGTTGAAATGAGCATTATCTAATTGACTCAACAACCAAAACACAGATGTTTAGCTTTCTTAATGAATGAGAAAAATCAACAGTTATGTCATTTCCAATCCTCCATATATTTTTTTGTAAATATATGCAGTACCAGTCAAAAGTTTGGACACACCTACTCATTCAAGGGTTTTTCTTTATTTTTACTATTTTCTACATTGTAAAACAATAGTGAAGACATCAAAACTATGAAATAACACATGGAATCACACAGTAAGCAAAAGGAATGATTCATAAGGAATGCTTTTCCAACAGTCTTGAAGGAATTCCCACATACACTGAGCTTGCCTGCTTTTCCTTCACTCTGCGGTCAAACTCATCCCAAACCATCTCAATTGGTTGAGGTCGAGTGATTGTGGAGGCCAGGTCATCTGATGTAGCACTCCATCACTCTCCTTCTTGTTCAAATAGCCCTTACACAGCCTGGAGATGTGTTGGGTCATTGTCATTTTGAAAAATAAATGATAGTCCCACTAAGCACAAACCAGATGGGATGGCGTATCGCTGCAGAATGCTGTGATAGCCATGCTGGTTAAGTGTGCCTTGAATTCTAAATAAATCGCAGATAGTGTCACCACCAAAGCGCCCCCACAACATCACACCTCCTCCTCCATGCTTCACGGTGGGAATCACACATGCAGAGATCATCCATTCACCTACTCTGCGTCTCACAAAGACACGGCGGATGGAACCAATAATCTCAAATCTGGACTCAACAGACCAAAGGACAGATTTCCACTGGTCTAATGTCTATTGCTCGTGTTTCTTGGCCCAAGGAATTGTTTTCTTCTTGTTGGTGTCCTTTAGTAGTGGTTTCTTCGCAGCAATTCGGCTAAAAGGCCTGATTCACGCAATCTCCTCTGAACAGTTCATGTTGAGATGTGTCTGTTACTTGAACTCTGAACTCTTGAACTTGTCCTCTGCAGCAAAGGTAACTCTGGGTCTTCCTTTCCTGTGGCAGTCCTCATGAAAGCCAGTTTCATCATAGCTCTTGATGGTTTTAGCGACTGGACTTGAAGAAACTTTGAAAGTTCTTGACATTTTCCAGATTGACTGACCTTCATGTCTTAAAGTAATGATTGTCATTTCTCTTTGCTTATTTGAGCTGTTCTTGTCATAATATGGATTTGGTCTTTTACCAAATAGGGCTATCTTCTGTATACCACCCCTACCTTGTCACAACACAACTGATTCGCTCAAACACATTAAGAAGGAAAGAAATTCCACAAATTAACAAGGCACACCTGTTAATTGAAAGGCATTCCAGGTGACTTCCTCATGAAGCTGGTTTAAACACTGAACACAGTGTAACTCCACTCATAAAGAAACATGACCCTCAGTGTTCTTGGCTAGAGAGACAAAGATAACTATGCTTAGTTTATTTCATTCATCTGGCTTTATCTTCTCTTTCATGTGGCTTTAATGTCAAGAGTGATTAAACTCTGCATTAATGTAGGTTTAAACATTTACTTTGTGATATTTGAACTTAATGAACCCTGAACTTGATGAAAGTCAACACTGACACATTGAGATTCATTAAGTCTCAGTTTCAGAACAATAAACACCCTCATGAAGAAATGTATATTTCAGTACCAAGATTTCTGTCTGTGTGTGTGTGTGTGTGTGTGTGTGTGTGTGTGTGTGTGTGTGTGTGTGTGTGTGTGTGAACCAACAAGGTCATAACTCAGTGTTAAAACAGAGAGATGCTAAGTGTCCCCTATATGAATGTGCAGTGAGGAGGAAAAGCAGTGTAATGTCAAATAAAGGCCTGATAAATGGAGTCAATAAGAGCTTAATTAACAGCCTGGGAGATGACATGGCTAACTGACCTCACACACCCCTCTGTTCCTTTACCATCTGCCTCCTGACTCTGGGAGTGTGATCACTTCTTTCTCCGGTTATCTCTCTCCGTTCTCCATCATTATCCCCACATCAATTCAACCAGGCAATGTTTATGCCTACTTCTCTAGGCAGACTGGGGAGAGATAATGGGACTTCCTCCCACACGGTGCAGAGCACCCAGAACGGCTAACAATGCCAACAACGCTAAATGATCACAGTCAGGCTAAAGCGAGATCAACAGTAACACTCCATCCCGCTGCATCGCCACCACGTTCCATCACAGAAACATACTGTAAGACAAATCTGCTCGCCAGACTAATGGAATGTGTGAGTAATGCATACAATACAACTACAAGTAGGAGAGTAAATAGTAGTATCAGTCGATTCATTTGATATCATTCTGAGAACCTACCATTGACTGAATATCAAATCCCCTCAGTGCATTCACCCTTATCCTGTAGTTAATACCTCCAGTGTCACAAAGATTATATGTAACACTTGTTGCTTGTTAATCTAATTCCCTTTCTATAAAGTTTTTTTGCGAATGTGAATAGTCAGTCACTATCACCATTTACTGAAATCCAAGCCTAGATAATACAGTACATGACCAGCACAAACTTATGAAAGTGACCGGATACTTTATGTAAAAAGTACTTATTCCACCAACTTCTATCTGCAGTCACAAAATTCAAATGAAGGGGAGTCATTTTGATAAAGTACCAAATGAGATCCCAGAGGAATATGGGGAAGATATAGAAAATATTAAATAGAGAATATTAGTTATTTATGTAATTATTTTCCCATTTCTAAATAAAAATGCAACGTCTCATTCTGTGTTCAACCAAAAAGTCCTTGGTATGGGGACAGAGTATCCGTGGGTGTGTCTGCTCTTCTTCAGGGGTGGTTTCTCATTAAGTTGGAGCCAAGTGAATGGAGCCCCAGCAGGGGGTCAGGGAGAGGAAGGGAAACTGCTGACCTTCGCTGCAGCACCACACACAGCCAGACCTGAAGGTCAATACTCAGCGGGTCTCGTCGACAATGGACCACTAAATCCTTATACAGGAAGCCAGCAGCCCACCCGCCCAACCCTGGTCAGTGTTTACACATGCACCCTGGCCTGGACTCTAGCCCTGATAGTGGTTACTATGGCTGGCCGTATTAACAGTGGTCACAGCCAATACAGAGACCAGACACGTGCATTGGCATTGACTGTAAAGGTTTTAATATTTTAATGGATAAACATACCCTTTAAGCCCAGGTACCCATTAAGCCAACTTCTATCTTGGATTCAAAGAGAAAATATACTTCCCCCCTGCTGTTTAATGAAGAACCAATTAATCTGATTGTGATATCAATAACAGTTTTTTTTCTAAGCCAATCAGATGTTTTATAATGAAGTTACTGACAGTTTTGTAAGTTTCCACTAGTGGTCAATTTCCAAGCTGCAAAAAAAAAACTTGTGTTATACACATTTTCCAGATATTTTTAGTACCTTCTTAGATAAGTGATCATACTTTATGTAAAATGAAGAGATTAAAGTGCTGATATATACACATAATAACATATTTCATGGGTATTAATGACCATTTCATACCAATTGAAAAGATGGGTTTTTCATGCTAGCAGTCGTGCCTGCATGTCACAGTATCATCATAACTTGGTAAACTACAACAAGACAATAGATTTCAGGTATTCACAGTTTACATATTTTAAATATATTTTGTCTTATTTCACTATTAAATTAACCTTGCATTGTTATACATACGGTGCCTTCTAAAAGTATTCACACCCCTTGACTTTATCCACATTTTGTTGTGTTAAACCCAGAATTAAAAATTGATTAAATTTAGATTTTTTTTAATCACTGGCCTACACACAATACTCCATAATGTCAAAGTGGAATTATACAAATTAATTCAAAATGATAAGCTTTATAGTGACGCCTTAAGCCTTAGAACGCTGCGCCACTCGGGAGCCCACTGCCCCACTGTAGATGCCATTAATGTAAATTTGACATTAATCTCAGGTGAGCTGAAAGGGTACAGTAGCACAAAAAACACTCTAGACAGAACATAAATGGAACAAATGTAAATAATTGTTCAACATAATCAATACTAACTCTGCATAATATTATAGTATATATGTATACCCCAAATCATTGGCTTCCACATATTTTATGAGTAGACTTTGCTATTCTGTCTTTTTCACCATAAATCACAGTTGTTCCAATTCAGCCCAGTATGCTCCCATTAATCCTGGATTAATTTGAAACACATGGGGATAGTACGTTAACATCCCTAACATGATCATGAGCAGAAATGTTTTTTGTTCAGATTTAAGTGTAATACATTTTTTAAAAACACACAAAAACTACAGTTATGCATCTAGCCATGGTGCCGTTACCAAGATTAGTAACAATTAGGAACAACTAGAAACCTCTGTACTCTCTCCAAGACGTTTGGCGTAAACAAGTAGTCGTTGATGCAGAGAGAAGAATAAGACCAGGGTTGAGGGATATCAGGGACAGAAGTTCTATAGAGTGGTGGATAAAAATGTTAACAAATGAGGGACAAGAAGATGACTATTGGGCGACTACTCGTGCACTTTTGGGTAGGGGCATTGTCATATTGTTATCCTTCATTCATCCAGGTGATTGTTTTTTTTTTGTCCACCACCTGTACCTTTGTAATACAACAGTAGAGAGGGAGATTTGAAACAGTCTTCAGACAGGCTTTAGGAAGACAAGATTAACTAATTAACAAGAATAGCAGTACAGCAAATGTAAATCAGTGTTCAGATAATTTATTGAAAGTTATGCGTGTAGATTAATATAATATCAATTTACATAATACATGTCAGTTTGCATGTCTTATAATCAACAAATGTTGTAAGTATAGTCATACAACCTCACATGATACATTTTTCATTTGATCTCCCCTTTTCTTACAAAAATTAGGGTAGTATGTGTTAGAAATGTCTAAACTTAGATTTTGATGCTTAATAGGTATACTTACCCAACATGCAATATGAATGACCGACTGCCTTTGGTGATGTTTTCACACTAAATGCATGATAAAGGTTAGTGTCATCCTAGTATGAGAAAAAAGTGCTATTCATTTATTATTTTAGCCACACAAAAATGTAAAGCTGTGAGTCAAAGCTGATGAGCAGTTCTTGCCATTTAATGACATCATTAGAGCCAACGTCTTTAGCCTATTGAAGGGACGCTTCCAATGGTCTGTTCTAGAAGCCATCTGTAAGCCGACACATTGTGCCACACTCACTTGTCCCACACTTCCTGTGAGCGTGGACAGATGGGAAGGCATTTCCTGTCTAGAGAACGGGCCATATCCTCTCCTCGCCCTGGGAAGACGCTATAGTAGTAGAGGCAACTGATAAGATAATGTCAACTTACAACACTTAATAAGGCATTCAAAAACATTCATAAGGGAAACTAGTAACTACCATACTTTATATAACCACAACATGCCTAATACTAGAAGACACCTTGCCATGTATCTATCAAAACCACATCTTAACAAAAGAAACAGATTTATCTTGGAGGTAAAGAGCCTGATATGTTTTTACCCAGCTTTCCAGCTATACAGTCACCAACTTAAAAAAACAAACAAATGTATCAAATAGTTTCCTAAGTGTGTGGTTCTGACATGAATCACTGTTATCCTATTGTGTTACAAACACCAGGCAGTCTGCTACAGCAACAGAAAGACGAGGGAGAGAGAGTCTGGTGAAGATAAATTAGCAATGCCCAACAGATAGAGGTCAGTGGGTATACAGCAGGGGATAGGATACAACAGATAGGATACAACAGATAGGATACAACAGATAGAGGTCAGTGGGTATACAGCAGGGGATAGGATACAACAGATAGGATACAACAGATAGGATACAACAGATAGGATACAACAGATAGGATACAACAGATAGGATACAACAGATAGGATACAACAGATAGGATACAACAGATAGAGGTCAGTAGGTATACAGCAGGGGATAGGATACAACAGATAGGATACAACAGATAGGATACAACAGATAGGATACAACAGATAGAGGACAGTGGGTATACAGCAGGGGATAGGATACAACAGATAGGATACAACAGATAATCATCCAGTGAGACAGAACAAGCAGAGAAGTTACCAAGTCACACAAGACCAAACCCCATTTTCTAAAATTCGGAATGACTCAATGAAAGCGCATCCGTTTGGTCACCAAAGCCCCATACACTACCCACCACTGAGACCTGTACGCTCTCGTTGGTTGGCCCTCGCTTCATACTCGTCGCCAAACCCACTGGCTACAGGTCATCTACAAGTCTCTGCTAGGTAAAGCCCCGCCTTATCTCAGCTCACTGGTCACCATAGCAGCACCCACTCGTAGCACGCGCTCCAGCAGGTAAATCTCACTGGTCACCCCCAGTTCTCTGCTGCCAATGACTGGAATGAACTGCAAAAATCACTGAAGCTGGAGACTCATATCTCCCTCACTAGCTTTAAGCACCAGCTGTCAGAGCAGCTCACAGATCACTGCACCTGTACATAGCCCATCTGTAAACAGCCCATCTACCTACCTCATCCCCATACTGTATTTATTTATTTATCTTGCTCCTTTGCACCCCAGTATCTCTACTTGCACATTCATCATCTCATCTACCATTCCAGTGTTTAATTGCTATATTGTAATTACTTCGCCACCATGGCCTATTTATTGCCTTAACTCCCTTATCTTACCACATTTGCACTCACTGTATATAGACTTTCTGTTTTCTTTTGTTCTACTGTATTATTGACTGAATGTTTTGTTTATTCCATGTGTAACTTTGTGTTGCTGTATGTGTCTAATTGCTATGCTTTATCTTGGCCTGGTCGCAGTTGCAAATGAGAACTTGTTCTCAACTAGCCTACCTGGTTAAATAAAAGGTGAAATAAAAAATAAATACAATTCTAAACCGGGCCTAAATTTCCCTGGATTCACGTAATATTCTTCCTCCCTCCTTGTGGCATATATCTTGTCATACATACCAATGTGGTTAGTTAGCGTTGTAGAGCCTGGTGTTTTAGTGCTGAGGACGGATCGTTTAGAGGAGACGGATGGCTGCAATTAGCCGGGAGTTGAAGCAGTGCAGCCAGTGGTGACAGTGAGGTATCATGCTCCGCCAGGTTCCAGCCAACCCCAGCTCCAATGGAAGATGAGTAGCTACAGCCCCACTAGGTACCGCTCATAGTCCCAGGAAACCATGAGGAGGAATCTGGTTCACAGTATTGGAACAGGGACAATGAGAAGACCAGCTTACACAGGCATGCACGCGCACACACACAAAATGAGTGGAGCATGTCGAAGTAAATGCATGCGAGACAAATCACTTCCTCATTTCGGATAATGTTTGAACCATCGTTTCCACAGCTCTTGAGTTGACTCATTCCCTCTAACAGATTTAAATTCCTCGTGGGCCAAGGTTCAAGTCAACATATTTCCACCATTAATAATAAGTCATCATCGGGGCAACAGTAGATCTAGTGAGAGGAGCAGATCATAGGGCAGGTGGGGATGTGAGAGGGTGGGAGGATGAAGGGGGGACGTAAAGATCCGGCACCCTGCCTGCCTTTGAAGCTCAGGGGACTGGGATTCAAGGATGGGGAGCAGGGGCGAGGGGGTGGTTGGTTCGCCCCCAAGCTACACAACAAGCCCAGCTGAGACCCACAGGCACTCCCCTCCCACTCCGCTCCCTGTAACTAAGCAACGGAGGCTTGAAAAGACTGGGTCTGCAGAGGCTGTCCTCATCAAAGAGAGAGGCCGAGAGACAAGCAGGCAGATAGACAGAAACAGAGAGACAGACAGACACAGACTCTCCCAATGCTCAGCCATTTAACAAGACCTCTCTGGGTAGCCTAACCACTGTACATCTCACCATTATGCTGCCACAGGATTAACGGCTCTCAACAATGAACAGACAATGTTGACTATCACGGGAGCTCCATTCACATACACCATATTCAATTTGCAGCAGAATTGACACAATTGGAAGCTCCACTGGCTGGAGTACATTACATAGCTTATTAGACAGACAGGTCTAATCTGTCAAAGCTCACAGTGGAGGAGAGAAAACCTATCCTACCCGTGACACGGTATCATCTTAGGGGTAGAGCTTGCATCACAGAGCCCCCAAAGGGCATGTTTTGCCACAGCTGCACAGGCAGGGAACGCGGATGCCTCTGTGTGAGGTCCCGGCACACGCAACCATATACACAAACACAGGCAGGCAGGGCACTAGGATGCATCTGTGCTGTGTGAAGTCAACAAGGGTCTTGCAAGCGCTGACACATGTAAGAGAGCTGGCCAATTATCTGCCTGACTCCAGAAGGACAACAGCCTGGGAGGAATGTGTGGGTTGGACCACAGAGCCAGCTAGCAGTGTTGAAGTTAACGCTGAAAAGGTCAACACAGGCTGGAGCTCAGACAAAATTAAGAGAGGGATAAGTTATATTGTTTGGCATGGTAACCGATGGTAACATCACAACAAACTATTCACTGAGTAATTTTTTTCCTCTCTCAAAAACCATGACAAACATTGGGCAGCAGCATTTTTGGCCCTGTCTTTCCCCATCTGTCAGTGAGGGTTGGTTGGTTGCTCTGGCCAATCTACTGCAGCCTTGGTGCAGGGAGGCAATCACCGCTGCAGGTAATTATTTACACACCTGCTCTGATAGCTCCAGCTCATATATACGACTGATTTACTGCATGGTCAATTAGCTCTCTAGATTAGCCTAGCTAAGCCCTACTTCACCACAAGATAGAGAGAGCGAGACGGCTGGATGGAGACCTGGCCAGAAGCTTTTTCATGTGGCCCCCTTCTAGTCGCGGCCACATGAAAAGGCTGCTGGGAGATATTTATGCACAGCTCCAGAACAATGCCACTGCTCCGACTCCTACACCCCCAAACAATGGCTGCCGAGACGCACTGACAAAGCGTTTGATGCCGCTGACGGCTATTCATCCAATACTGCATTACGGCAGCTCACTCGAGTAAACAGTAACACCATAGAAGAAGAGTGGAGGACTTTACATGTGCCATCAGGGGTGGAATGCAGAGACAGTAACTGGATAAAAAAATGCAGAGTATTCAGTTTGTTTAGTCTAGCCCTAAGCACTCACTATCTCGAGCAAAAAGAGACTAGACATATCATCCATTACATTTCACACTGAAGAGTAGAAAAAGCTCTTATCTGAGCGTACAGCCGTACCACGTGAAAATGTACTTACTTTCATACACAAGTACTACATCAAATTAGAGCCAAATTTCAAAAACACTCACATATGGATGTTATATACACATTACAATTAGTGACGCACAGATATGACATTTTTGGCCGATACCGATATTTTCCTTGCCAAAAAAAAAACGCTACCCGATATTTAACATTTTTGCGGCCTTTTAAGCATTCTGGTACAGTTAAATAGTTAATAGTTAACACACACACGGACGCAGCGGTCTAAGGCACTGCATCTCAGTGCAAGAGGTGTCACTACAGTCCCTGGTTCGAATCTGGGCTGTATCACATCTGGCCGTGATTGGGTGTCCCATAGGGCGGCGCATAAATTGACGGGGTAGGCCGTCATTGTAAATAAGAATGTGTTCTTAACCGACTTGCCTAGTTAAATAAAGGTTACACAAACACACACAAAAAAGTTATGGCTTTTACGTATGTCCCATTACCAGTAAACATAATCAAAACCTATTTCTGTCCCTTACTTGCTGTGCTGTTTTGTTGTTAATTTGTTCAGTCATTTCATTCTCAACCAGGATTTCTATGGAACGCCGTTTGGGTCTTTGCGTGTCATAAAACATACTATTTAAAACTATTTGACGTGTCAAATAAACTTGTTGACCAATCAGGACCTGAATATGACGGCACGTCACATAATAATTTTACGTGTTCATACATTTTTTACGTAGTTATTACACATTGATTACACTATCACTCGTATTTCATATGTCACAATGATTCATCGATACGTATGCTATGATGTTGTTAAAGTTGTCTCGCGCACCTACAGTGCTGGTCATTAAAAAAGCTAGCTAGCTCATGGATGCAAACAATGTCCTTAGCTAGCTAGCTAGCCAACTATATAGCCAGGTGTCATCTAAAATAACCCTAATTTATAAGACAGTTCTTATTTGATTAATGGTCGGGACCCATCTATGTGAAGCTAGCCACAATAAGGATTATCCACCATAGTGGGCTTTGCGGTTAGCCTTCAAAATAAAAATGGCATAATTCTACTATTTGTATTCATTTGCATCACTGTCAATGACATACTTTTATTTTGATGACAAACTGCAAATTCCACTATTGTGCAAAAACCTTATTGTGTCTAGCTTCACAACACATAACCCGGTCCGGTCGAGCCTCACTAGCCAGATTAAGCTAGCTAGCTGCTTATAGCGTTAGCTTTGGGAAACAGGGTTAAGTAGCTGGCTAGCCATTTATTTTCATGAACTGAAGTTCAATTTCAATAGGTGAACAACAAGTGGCAATCTAGCTAATTCTTACTCACAAGGATTCCTAAATCATTGCTAAGAATAATGAAAATGACTGCAGTTTCCACTGATCATTGTTTTCAGGTTGGTTGTATTGGTGCTAGCTAGGTACCAAGCTAAAGCTAGCTACCCCAGAAGTTGCGGTCGAACAAACGATTCTTTATTACCAACGCGGTATTGTAAACACATCGTTTGTGGCCGGTGTTTGCAGACTTTTTGTACAGCTTTGACAGTGCTACTGTATCTTTTGTGACACGCAAAGACCCAAACGGTGTTCCATAGTATGCATGTCGTGAAACTAATAGCAGTGACGCTATTACTGTGTAACTCCGGTAGGGCAACATCTGAAAAATAGCGCACTTAGTAGTGTGTACCGGTGCTCAACCAGTCAGTGAAAGCCAACATCACCCACTACAGAGAAAGGTTGATTGTCAAGGTGCTATGAATCCCATTATCTTGGCTTTAATGGATTTCGCCTTCGAGTTGTCTCGCTGAAATTTTGTTACTCTTTCAAATGACTGCTCGACTTGTTGACTGCTCGATCCACACAGCAGACATTGTGGGCTAGTTTAGGAATGCTGTGTTGCACGTATAGCTCTACATTTTACGTGGCGTCATTACGTCATCTACCTACGTTATATAGGTATGCACGTCAGCTTTGACATCGGTTTTGCACATCGGCGTTAAACTTGACATCGGCCGATACCGATGTTGGCATGTTTACCTAATATCGTCTGATTCCGATATGTTCACCGATATATTGTGCATCCCTAATTACAATGTCTAGTGACTACCAGACAACCTCTGCTTAATAATACACTAAAAGTGGAAATGCCTAACATATCACAGCTCTCTTGAATGAGAAGTTTGGATGTTTGTTTTTTAAAATCGCCATATGGACCACAGAAAGAGCATCGTGGGCCAAGTTATGGTGCCTGTTCCTGCCTTAGCCGAGGAGCAGCATCAACTACCGTCTACCTCGGGGGGAACCAACGCATTTACAGGGGTAACAAGGGGGACCCTCTAACGTGGGATACGTTGAGGGAAGACTTCAAACAGGTCTGTAAATGCCTGAGAGTGGTCGGGGTCGGACTTCCGCTGTTTAAAGGCTCCTTACCCTTTTACAGAATCCTTTGCCCTCTTTGAAAACTTAAGACACATCCTGTGTAAAGCTTTCTAATATGACCCTGCACCTTCATTAGGTCATTTTCTGTTCACATTTCAGAGGTAATTTATTTACTACTGGGATGGATGGACATTTTCAGATGATCCAGATGTTTTTCATTGGTAGATTCATTACAGCACGGTTGAAGGGTTTCTGTACTTGTGCTGAACAGTCAGCAGCAGCGATCATAAAACGCACTTGTCGGGCTGAATTTACAGCATTAATATAGCAGACACACAAAGCATCTAGGCCATAGGGACTCATGAATCTGCCATGGCATCAGGTACTAGGAATTGAGACCCCAAAGTGCACCCAGGGACATTTCAAGAAGCGATGGTAAAACAAGGAAATCAAATGAAGCCTTATACAGGCAGTGCAAATCTTTCCATGGCAGTTGTAAGATTCAGACCCTATGCTTCAGACAGCATATGTGAGTATATGGAAGTTCACCTTGACTAACAGATTGACATGTATAGGATTAAAGTATTATATTTATCCTACTAAATTGGTAAGTTACACATCCTTGATCCATGACCAGTCATCCCTACGATGGTACGCTAAAATCACATTTTGAAAGACACTTCAGTAGATAGACAGCATTTTACGATCATCACCAGCACCAATGGCTTTATAGCAGGGATCATCAACTATATTCAGCCACGGGCCAATTTTGTCTTGAGCGGATGGTCAGGGGGCCAGAACATAACTACAAATAATATGCAGACAGCAAATCGACCATAAGAACAGATATAATATTTGACTAAAACAATCATTTCAAACCTTGCCTCCATTCGTATACGATCACATCTCTCTATTATGCGTGGGAATACTTTGGAACATATTTCCAAAATTAAAATCACTTGGAGCTGATTTGCTGGTGTTTTTATAGTCTTATGTCCAACAATAATATATCAAAAATGTTAGTTGGGGAACCCTGATTTATAGACTAAGGCAGAGTGGTCCTTTAATTTCAACAGAAGAACAGTTTTTTTATTCAGAGAAAATGTGAATTCCCACCATCAACTAAAGATATCTCATTTTACAGGAACTAATATGTAGACTGATTTCTTCTGAGAGGTGAATAGGGGACGAACTGACTGTAGCTTCAGCATCAACAGAGATCCCACACTGGCCTTCACCACTGAATGACGTGCAGCTAGATGAGGTTGTTACAGGCAATTGCATACTCATTACCGCTTCACGAATCAGTCAATTTGTCTTGAAATGGAATCCTTTCTCTAGGAATAAATGTGCTATGCTATTCCTTGGTGAAATTGGAGGCAATATGAGACCAAAATCATTCTGAGAGATAAACGTTACACATGATGTTTCTGCTGTGACTACTCATAATAAAAATAAAAATAAATTTAAATCACATAAAAATCTTTCCTCCCCATTCGCCATTTCCCAAGAGATACTTCTTAGGTGCTTAATATATTCATGGAACAGTCACTCTGCCTAAGCGGTTTCCTTTTGTGAGCGTATGTCTTCTAGCCTACACGGAAAACGTCGACAAGGCATGCTATTTCAGGTAACCTTGCTATAACTGTAAACTACACCCAAGACAGAAATATTACAGTAGGATGTGTATAGGTTCAACGTCTATCAAAGGTTCTGTGCCGTTTCCGAGCCCATTAACTGCATCACTGGATGGACACAAATCATCTCATCTAAGAATAGCAACTACTCTCTACCTCTCACTTCATCATCATCCATAATACCTTCATCTCACTCCCTCTCCTTACCTGAACCAAACAGGACTCAAATCAAACCTTCCTTGCATCAACAGCCACCCTCCCCCTTCCCCCGAAGAGACACACACACAGGAGGACACACAGGAGGAAATGACCCTATGACAAGGATAATTGAGCTGACTGCTTACTATGCCGGGCTCACCGAGACGGGCACCGTGCCAGGCGATGAGGGAGAAAGAGCCCCCGAGCGAAGCTGAGCCAAACCAGGCCAAGAGATGACAGAAGTAGCCAAATCAGACTGGCACCTGAGACAGTGACTGTGTCCCAAATGGCACCCTATCCCCTACATAGTGCACCGCTTGTCAAAAGTAGTGCACGATATGGAATAGGATGCCATTTGGGACACATCCACTCTCAGGAGGAAGGGATGTCCTGGCTGCCATAGCCTGAGACCCCTAGGGAGAGATGGAGTCTGGGACAGGAAGGACACTACAGCCCACTGGTAGAGTCAGGCCCATGGCACTATGCAATTCATCATATCAGGGCTGGAGAGAATCAAGAAATACATTGTCAACAAACAAGAGTTTCATCCAATGAAACAGGATTATGTCATCACGAGGTTAAATTAGTTATTTCCAACGGCAGTCTGAATACTGATGTTGCCTGACTGGCATCATTAATCAATTCACAGATATTAATTACTAGAGAGACTCAAGTGTGTCACTGTAACCAGTTTAATAGGGACTGCCTGAGGACACCGCTCATTTACTGATGTCACGTTTAAACAAAATACGTACTAGATGACACCCTTCTAAATCTTACACATTGGTCCCATCCCTTCAAAAGACGTAGCCTCATTCTCAGTTTCATGGAGAACATTCTCTAACAGCAGTCTTACAGGGGACCAGTCTGCATACCAGTCTGTTTATCTAACATTGCACACCTTGCCACCCCTGTCATTTTCCAGAGGCCTTTCGGCAATCTCAACGTTCAACATGCAGCTGGATTTTTACGTCGGAGTTGCTCGTTGGTTGTAGGGAATAACATTCATATTTTCGATGATGGGGAAAGTTATATTTGCATAACCTTTGTGATTAGAGGATAGCTATGAGGGTTATCGAATCAGGATTAAATCCTCGGATCTCCTTGAGGCCATCAATAATAGAATGTTCATATTTGAAGATTGAAGAAAGGCCAGTCTCTTTGGCAAATGACAGGAGTGCCAAGGAGGGGAATGTTAGCTAAAAAAATTGGTACTAAAGGTCGACCGATTAATCGGAATGGCCGATTAATTAGGGCCGATTTCAAGTTTTCATAACAATCTGAAATCATTTTTTTTGGACACCGATTTGGCCGAATTGTTTTTTTGTTTTTTTACACCTTTATTTAACTAGGCAAGTCAGTTAAGAACAAATTCTTATTTTCAATGACGGCCTAGGAACGGTGGGTTAACTGCCTTGTTCAGGGGCAGAACGACAGATTTTTACCTTGTCAGCTCGGGGATTCAATCTTGCAACCTTACGGTTAACTAGTCCAACGCTCTAACCACCTGCTTTACATTGCACTCCACGAGGAGCCTGCCTGTTACGCGAATGCAGTAAGAAGCCAAGGTAAATTGCTAGCTAGCATTAAACTTATCTTATAAAAAACAATCAATCAATCATAATCACTAGTTAACTACACATGGTTGATGATATTACTAGTTTATCTAGCGTGTCCTGCGTTGCATATAATCGATGCGGTGCGCATTTGCGAAAAAGGACTGTCGTTGCTCCAACGTGTACCTAACCATAAACATCAATGCCTTTCTTAAAATCAATACACAAGTATATATTTTTAAACCTGCATATTTAGTTAATATTGCCTGCTAACATGAATTTATTTGTGTCACTTCTCTTGCAACAGAGTCAGGGTATATGCAGCAGTTTGGGCCACCTGGCTCGTTGCGAACTGTGTGAAGACTATTTCTTCCTAACAAAGACAGCCAACTTCGCCAAACGGGGGATGATAACAAAAGCGCATTTGCGAAAAAAGCACAATTGTTGCACGACTGTACCTAACCATAAACATCAATGCCTTTCTTAAAATCAAAACACAGAAGTATATATTTTTATATACATCTCTTGCGTTCATTGCACGCAGAGTCAGGGTATAATGTAACAGTTTGGGCCGCCTGGCTCGTTGCGAACTAATTTTCCAGAATTTTACGTAATTATGACATAACATTGAAGGTTGTGCAATGTAACAGGAATATTTAGACTTATGGATGCCACCCGTTAGATAAAATACAGAACGGTTCCGTATTTCACTGAAAGAATAAACGTTTTGTTTAACTTCTTTGTGATAGGGGGCAGCATTTTCACTTTTGGATGAATAGCGTGCCCAGAGTGAACTGCCTCCTACTCTGTCCCAGATGCTAATATATGCATATTATTATTACTGTTGGATAGAAAACACTCTGAAGTTTCTAAAACTGTTTGAATGATGTCTGTGAGTAAAACAGAACTCATATGGCAGTCAAAAACCTGAGACAAAATCCAAACAGGAAGTGAGAATTCTGAGGCTGGTCGATGTTCAACTTATCGCCTATTCAAATCCCTGTAAGATATGGATTTGTTTGCACTTCCTACGCCTTCCACTAGATGTCAACAGTCTGTAGAACGTTGAATGAAGCCTCTACTGTGATGTGGAGCCGGATGGGAGGTGTTTCAGTCAGTGGTCTGGCAGAATGCCAGTTTCTGGTCATGCGCATTCCAAATGATATCGTCTTGCTTTCCATTACTTCTAGAGACACAAAGGAATTCTCCGGTTGGAACGTTATTGGATATTTATGATAACAACATCCTGAAAATTGATTCTCTACTTAGTCTGACCAGTTTATTCGACCTGTAATATAACTTTTTAAAGTTTTCGTCCGAGTTCGCCTGCATCTGCGCGAGCGTTTAGACATGTGTACTAAACGGGCTAGCAAAAGTAGCTACTTGGAGATAAGTAATGGACATTATCGAACAAAACAACAATTTATTGTGGAACTAGGATTCCTGGGAGTGCATTCTGATGAAGATCATCAAAGGTAAGGGAATATTTATGATGTAATTTTGTATTTCTGTTGACTCCAACATGGCGGAGAAATGTTGTTATATCTGAGCGTCTCAGATTATTGCATGGTGTGCTTTTTCCGTAAAGTCTTTTTGAAATCTGACACAGCGGTTGCATTAAGAACAAGTGTATCTTTAATTCTATGTAAAACATGTATCTTTCATCAAAGTTTATGATGAGTATTTCTGTTATTTGACGTGGCTCTCTGCAATTTCTCCGGATATTATGGAGGCATTTCTGAACATGGCGCCAATGTAAACCGAGATTTGTGGATATAAATATGCACAATATCGAACAAAACATACATGTATTGTGTAACGTGATGTCCTATGAGTGTCATCTGATGAAGATCATCAAAGGTGAGTGATTAATTTTAACTCTATTTCTGCTTTTTGTTACTCCTCACTTTGGCTGGAAAAATGGCTGTGTTTTTCTAAGGCTATGTACTGACCTAACATAATCGTTTGGTGTGCTTTCGCCGAAAAGCCTATTTGAAATCAGACATGTTGGCTGGATTCACAACATGTGTAGCTTTAATTTGGTATCTTTCATGTGTGATTTAATGAAAGTTTGATTTTTATAGTATTTTTATTTGAATTTGGCACGCTGCATTTTCTCTGGCTTTGGCCAAGTGAGACAGTAGCGTCCCGCCTAAACTCAGATTTTTGGATATAAATATGAACTTTACCAAACAAAACATACATGTATTGTGTAACATGAAGTCCTATGAGTGTCATCTGATGAAGATCATCAAAGGTTAGTGATTAATTTTAACTCTATTTCTGCTTTTTGTTACTCCTCACTTTGGCTGGAAAAATGGCTGTGTTTTTCTAAGGCTATGTACTGAGCTAACATAATCGCAAGGTGTGCTATCGCCGTAAATTCTTTTTGAAATCAGACACTTTGGCTGGATTAACGAGAAGTTTATCTTTAAAATGGTGTATAATACTTGTATGTTTGAGGATATATAATTATGAGATTTCTGTTTTTTTGAATTTGGCGCCCTGCAATTTCACTGGCTGTTGGTTAGGTGGGACGCTACCGTCCCACATATCCCAGAGAAGTTAAACTAATAACACACAAATTATTGTATTTTTCTTGTCTATATTGAATACATCATTTAAACTTTCACAGTATAGGTAGGAAAAAGTATGTGAGCCCCAAGGCTAATGACTTCTCCAAAGCTAATTGGAGTCAGCTAACCTGGAGTCCAATCAATGAGACGAGATTGGAGATGTTGGTTAGAGCTGCCCTGCCCTATAAAAAACACTCACAAAGTTTGAGTTTGCTATTCACAAGAAGCATTGCCTGATGTGAACCATGCCTCGAACAAAAGAGATCTCAGAAGACCTAAGATTAAGAATTGTTGACTTGCATAAAGCTGAAAATGGTTACATAAGTATCTCTAAAAGCCTTGATGTTAAAATCAGTCCATGGTAAAACAAATCGTCTATAAATGGAGAAAGTTCAGCACCGTTGCTACTCTCCCAAGGAGTGACCATCCCGCAAAGATGACTACAAGAGCACAGCACAGAATGCTCAATGGGGTTAAGAAGAATCCTAGAGTGTCAGCTAAAGACTTACAGAAATCTCCGGAACATGCTAACATCTCTGTTGACGAGTCTACGATATGTAACAAACTAAACAAGAACAGTGTTCATGGGAGGACACCACAGAAGAAGCCACTGCTGTCCAAAAAAAACATTACTGCATTACTGAGGTTCGCAAAAGAGCACCTGGATGTTCCACAGCGCTACTGGCAAATTATTCTATGGACAGAAGAAACTAATGTTCAGTTGTTTGGAAGGAACACACAACACTATGTATGTGTGGAGAAAAAAAGGCACAGCACACCAACATCAAAACCTCATCCCAACTGTAAAGTATGATGGAGGGAGCATCATTGTTTGGGCCTGCTTTGCTGCCTCAGGGTCTGGACAGCTTGCTATTGTCGACGGAAATATTAATTCCCAAGTGTATCAAGACATTTTGCAGGAGAATGTAAGGCTATCTGTCCACCAATTGAAGCTCAACAGAAGTTGGGTGATGCAACAGGACAATGACAAAAAACACAAAAAACAGTAAATCAACAACAGAAGAAAATGCTCCTTCTGGAGTGGCCCAGTCAGAGTCCTGACCTCAACCCGAGTGAGATGCTGTGGCATGAGCTTAAGAGAACAGTTCACACCAGACATCCCAAGAATATTGCTGAACTGATATAGTTTTGTATAGAGGAATGGTCCAAAATTCCTCCTGACTGTTGTGCAGGTCTGATCCGCAACTACAGAAAAGGTTTGGTTGAGGTTATTGCTGCAAAAAGGAGGGTCAACCAGCTTTTATATCCAAGGGTTCACATACTTTTCCCACCCTGAAATGTGAATGTTTACATGGTGTGTTCAGTAAAGAAATGAAAACGTGTAATTGTTTGTGTGTTATTAGTTTAAGCAGACTGTGTTTGTCTATTGTTGTGGCTTTGATGAAGATCAGATAAAAATTTATGACAAATTTATGCAGAAATCCAGGTAATTCCAAAGGGATCACATACTTTTTCTTGCCACTGTATATATATGATATACCGCTTAGATAACAACAATGTGTGTGTGTGTGTGTGTGTGTGTGTGTGTGTGTGTGTGTGTGTGTGTGTGTGTGTGTGTGTGTGTGTGTGTAGGGGATGGGTGTTATGTATAAAAGTTGTGTCATCATTGCAGTCAGTAGTTCTCATGGCTGATTACCTTTCAGTCACAGGCTCAGTGCCCAGGTCACACACAGTTGCGAAAGTACTCACCCCCCTTGGCATTTTCCTATTTTGTTTCCTTACAACCTGGAATTTAACTAGATTTTTGGGGGGTTTGTATCATTTGATTTACACAACATGCCTACCACTTTGAAGATGCAAAATATTTTTTGAGTGAAACAAACAAGAAATAAGACAAAACAACAGCAATCTTGAGCGTGCATAACTATTCATCCCCCCACCCCAAAGTCAATACTTTGTAGAGCCACCTTTTGCAGCAATTACAGCTGCAAGTCTCTTGGGGTATGTCTGTAGAAGCTTGGCACATCTAGCCACTGGGATGTTTGCCTATTCTTCAAGGCAAAACTGCTCCAGCAACTTCAAGTTGGATGGGTTCCGCTAATGAACAGAAATCTTCCACAGATTCTCAATTGGATTGAGGTCTGGGCTTTGACTAGGCCATTCTAAGAAATTTAAATGTTTCCCCTTAAACCACTCAAGAGTTGCTTTAGCAGTATGCTTAGGGTCATTGTCCTGCTGGAGGTGAACCTCTGTCCCAGTCTCAAATCTCTGGAAGGCTGGAACAGGTTTCCTTCACTAATTTCCCTGTATTTAGCACCACCCATCATTCTTTCAATTCTGACCAGTCTCCCAGTCCCTGCCTATGAAAAACATCCCCACAGCATGATGCTGCCACCACCATGCTTCTTCACTGTGGGGATGGTATTCTCGGGGTGATGAGAGGTATTTGGTTTGCGCCAGACATAGCGTTTTCCTTGATGGCCAAAAAGCTCAATTTTAGTCTCATCTGACCAGAGTACCTTATTCCACATGTCTGGGGCGTCTCCCACATGCCTTTTGGCGAACACCAAACACCAAAGGCTTTTTTCTGGCCACCCTTCCGTAAAGCACAGCTCTGTGGAGTGTACGGCTTAAAGTGGACAGATACTCCAATCTCTGCTGTGGAGCTTTGCAGCTCCTTCAGGGTTATCTTTGGTTTCTTTGTTGCCCCTCTGATTAATGCCCTCCTTGCCTGGTCCCTGAGTCTGAGTTTGGCCCTCTCTTGGCAGGTTTGTTGTGGTGCCATATTCTTTCCATTTTATAATAATGGATTTAATGGTGTCCGTGGGATGTTCAAAGTTTCTGATATTTTTTTAAACCCAACCCTGATCTTTACTTCTCCACAACTTTGTCCCTAACCTGTTTGGAGAGCTCCTTGGTCTTCATGGTGCCACTTGCTTGGTGGTGCCCCTTGCGTAGTGGTGTTGCAGATTCTGGGGCCACAGCGTTGTACGAGATCTTCAGTTTCTTGGCAATTTCTCGCATGGAATAGCCTTCATTTCTCAGAACAAGAATAGACTGACGAGTTTCAGATGAAAGGTCTTTGTTTCTGGCCATTTTTAGCCTGTAATCGAACCCACAAATGCTGATGCTCCAGATACACAACTAGTCTAAAGGCCAGTTTTATTGCTTCTTTAAATCAGGACAACAGTTTTCAGCTGTGCTAACATAATTGCAAAAGGGTTTTCTAATAATCAATTAGCCTTTTAAAATGATAAACTTGGATAAACTTAGCTAACATAACGTGCCATTGGAACACAGGAGTGATGGCTGCTGATAAGCGGCCTTTGTAGGCCTATGTAGATATTCCATTACAAATCAACTTAGCACTTTCAATCAACATATCAACACTAGCAATGTCCCAAATCACATGATAACATCCCCCTTGTCTTCTGTTAACAGTATATAAATTATACAGTACAACACACATACACACACTTAGAGAGAAATTCATTTAGCTTATGTATTGCGTCACCTGACCTAGGAATGTAATTAGGAGACAGTTGGAGGGCTGAATGGCTGGTCCCAATGAGCACAGTAAACACTGGCCCAAAACAAACAGCACACTTCAAACAACGGCCTCAAACACAGCAGAGGCTACTAGCTACTACTGACTCCTGGCCTGGAGCTGACCTGTCCCCCCCAGCTTCACTGTAAATTTTTAGTTTCAATCACACCACGGTAGCCTTCCTTTTCTTCATCATACAGAAATGTGCATCCTACAGCGCTAATTCCATGGAGAAAAAGAGCACCTCCTCCCAGCTGCCCACTGCACTGAGGCTAGGAAACACTGTCACCACCGATAAATCCACGATAATCGAGAATTTCAATAAGCATTTCTCTACGGCTGACCATTCTTTCCACCTGGCAACCCCAGCCTGGCCAATAACTCTGCACCCCCTGCAGCAACTGGCTCAAGCCCCGCCCCGCTTCTCCTTCACCCAAATCCAGACAGCTGATGTTCTGATATAACTGCAAAATCTGGATCTCTACAAATCAGCTGGGCTAGACAATCTGGAACCTCTCTTCCTAAGATTATCTGCCTCCATTGTTGCAACCCCTATTACTAGTCTGTTCAACCTGTTCAACCATCTGAGATCCCTAAAGATTGGAAAGCGGCCACGGTCATCTCCCCTCTTCAAAGGGGGAGACACTCTAGACCCAAACTGTTACAGACCTATATCCATCCTGCCCTGCCTTTCTAAAGTCTTCAAAATCCAAGTGAACAAACAGATCACCAACCATTTCGAATCCGACCGTACATTCTCCGCTATGCAATCCGGTTTCCGAGCTGGTCACGGGTACACCTCAGCCACGCTCAAGGTCCTAACCGATATCATATCCGCCATCGATAAAGGACAGTACTGTGCAGCCGTCTTCATTAACCTGGCTAAGGTTTTCGACTCTGTCAATCACCGTATGTTTATCGGCAAACTCAACAGCCTTGGTTTCTCTAATGACTGCCTCGCCTGGTTCACTAACTACTTCTCAGATAGAGTTCAGTGTGTCAAATCGGACATCAATCCGGACCTCTGGCAGTCTCTATGGGGGTACCACAGGGTTCAATTCTCGGGCCAACTCTTTTCTCTGTATATATCAGTGATGTCGCTCTTGCTGCGGGTGATTATTTGATCCACCTCTATGCAGACAACACCATTCTGTATACATCTGGCACGTCTTTGGACACTGTGTTAACAAACCTCCAAACGAGCTTCAATGCCATACAACACTCCTTCCGTGGCCTCCAACTGCTCTAAAATTCTAGTAAAACAAAATGCATGCTCTTCAACTGATCGCTGCCTGCACCCCCCGCCCAACTAGCATCACTACTCTGGATGGTTCTGACTTAGAATATGTGGACAACTATAAATACCTACTGTAGGTGTCTGGTTAGACTGTACACTCTCCTTCCAGACTCATATTAAGCATCTCCAACCCAAAATTAAATCTAGAATCGGCTTCCTATTTCGCAACAAAGCCTCCTTCACTCATGCTGCCAAACATACCCTTGTAAAACTGACTATCCTACCGATCCTTAACTTCGGTGATGTAATTTACAAAATAGCCTCCAACACTCTACTCAGCAAATTGGATGCAGTCTATCACAGTGCCATCCGTTTTGTCACCAAAGCCCCATATACTACCCACCACTGCGACCTGTATGCTCTCTTTGGCTGGTCCTCTCTACATATTCGTCGCCAAACCCACTGGCCCCAGGTCCGCCTCATCTCAGCTCACTGGTCACCTTAGCAACACCCACCCGTAGCACGCGCTCCAGCTGGTATATCTCACTCGTCACCCCCAAAGCCAACATCACCTTTGGCTGCCTTTCCTTCCAGTTCTCTGCTGCCAATGACTGGAACGACTTGCAAGAATCACTGAAGTTGGAGACTTATATCTCCATCACTAACTTTAAGCATCAGCTGTCAGAGCAGCTTACGATAGCTCATCCAACCAACTACCTACCTCATTCCCATATTTGTTTTTCGGCTCTTTTGCACACCAGTATCTCTACTTGCACATCCTCATCTGCACATCTATCACACCAGTGTTAATTGCTAAATTGTAATTACTTCGCCACTATGGCCTATTTATTGCCTTACCTCCTTACTTCATTTGCACACAATGTAAACAGATTTTTCTATCGTGTTATTGACTACGTTTGTTTATCTCATGTGTAACTCTGTGTTGTTGTTTTTGTCACACTGCTTTGCTTTATCTTGGCCAGGTCACAGTTGTAAATGAGAACTTGTTCTCAACTGGCCTACCTGGTTAAATAAAAGGTGAAAAAATATATATATATTGGTTACATATGTGTAAATACGAGTGATTCTCCAAAAATATGTTGACTATATTATAAAGAAGTATTGCATTACTACAAATGCAGAGCTAAGGTATTGGGGAAAGTCACAATACATGATCCAGAGATTGGACAGGGTAGAGGTTGGCAGCTAGAAGTTTAATCCTAGCCGACCTAGTAAGACTGTGGCTGGCTGCTTTATGCTGGAGCTTTCCTGGAGGCTGAGGGTGAGGGAGAACAGCCTGCGGCTTTCCTGAGCCCTCACATGGCAGGGACCCCCACCCACATAGTGTGATAGTGATCTGGGATACCCACTAGATAAGATACTGACATCATCTTTAGAATAACATCACTGTAGTACTTTGCTGGCAATTGCTGCTATGATGTTGTTAGGATTAGGTTTGGTAAGCAGTTCCGTTCTAGATCGTATGCTTCTTATGATGTATAGCACTGGCTGCTGTACTATCTACTGGGCTGCTGTACTATCTACTGGGCTGCTGTACTATCTACTGGGCTGCTGTACTATCTACTGGGCTGCCAATCTGTGGCATCGGCTTGAAGAACTACCATGTGTAAGAATGAAAGTTGGAACCTGTAATAATGAATTCAAACTCATTTTTTAATTTAACCTAGAAACAGTGGTTTAATTGCCTTGTTCAGGGGCAGAGGGACAGATTTTTACCTTGACAGCTCAGGGATTCGATCTAGCAACCTTTCGGTTACTGGCCCAACACTAACCACTAGGCTATCTGCCGCCCCGCTCTAACCACTTACCTAATTTTTTACCAGCATGTCACCTGTGCAACTAGAGGCGACAAAACTCTAGACTGAATACCAGGACGCGTACTGAGAGCATGTGCTGACCAGCTGGCAAGTGTCTTTACTGACATTTTTTACATTCATTTTATTTATTTAACCAGGCAAGTCAGTTAAGAACAAATTCTTATTTACAATGACAGCCTACTAAAAGGCAAAAGGCCTCCTGCGGGGACAACAATAAATTAAATGTTTTACACATTTTCAGGATGGAAAAATGCTTTCAGTGTTAACTTAAATGACTAAACCCAGATATAAAGTATGTAGAAGAAAGCTAGACAGTCAGGGAGAACTGATAATTTCAAAAACAATGAATTTAGCAGTATTGGTTTTGTTATTATGTTTGAGCAAAAAAAAGACAGCATTAGCCATGGCCAAATGCATAGAATTGCAGTAAATTAATTTCAAACTGAAAAAAATGTTCTCTGCCCCGTGGCAGAATGTAGAATCGCAGAATATTTGCTTAAAACAGCAACATTTTCGTTAGCCGCATTGCAAAATGTTTAGAATATCAGGAAATTACCTTTAGAGGTCACAAATATCTATCAGCTCCATGGAGATTTTTTGGAATGGCATAAAATTAGCTTAAAAATACTACACAGCCAAGGCGGGGGCCTCTAAAATGTTCTCTAAAATTCATGGGCCGACCTCTCCCATTGTCACGCCTCCTCCCACGCCCACCACCTAAGCCCCTTTAATTCCAGAAAAAACCCTGACCTCCCTCTGCAACTGGATCCTGGACTTCTGATGGGCCGCATGAGGGTAGGCAATAACACATCCACCAGCTGACAATCAACATGGGGGCCCCTCAAGGGTGTGTGCTTAGTCCCCTCCTGTACTCTGTTCACCCACGACTGCGTGGCCTTGGACGACTCCAACACCATCATGAAGTTTGCTGGCAACACGACGGTGGTAGGACTGATCACGACAACAATGAGGCAGCAATAGAAAAGGAGGTCAGAGACTTGTGGTGCCAGGACAACAACTTCTCCCTCAACGTCAGCAAAACAAAGGAGCTGATCGTGGACTGCAAGAAATGGAGGGGCGAGCACACCCCCATCCACATCGATGGGGCTGTAGTGGAGCGGGTCGAGAGATTCAAGTTCCTCGGTATCCACATCATAAATAATTCAAGTAATACTTCAGGATTTTGGAAATGAAGACCTTTATGTATTTCCCCAGAGTCAGAGGATTTCGTGGATACCATTTCGAACGTCTATCTGCATTAGGGTTGCAAAGGGTCGGAAACTTTCCGGGAAATTTCCGCTTTTGGATTGTTTACCAAACACCCTAACAAAAGAAGCTATTGGACATAAACGGACATAAATGATGGACATTATCGAACAAAACAAGCATTTATAGTGGAACTGCGATTCCTGGGAGTGCATTCTGATGATGATCATCAAAGGTAAGTGAATATTTCGAATGCTATTTATGAATAATGTTGACTACCCAACATGGCGGATATTTCTCTGGCTGGTTTGGGCT
The DNA here is from genome assembly GCF_045679555.1 of Salvelinus alpinus. NCBI lineage: Eukaryota > Metazoa > Chordata > Actinopteri > Salmoniformes > Salmonidae > Salvelinus > Salvelinus alpinus. The sequence goes on from NC_092093.1 coordinate 76,300,837, forward strand.
TTGAGCGCCGTTCTCAGATTATGCTTTTTCCGTAAAGTTTTTTGAAATCTGACACAGCGGTTGCATTAAGGAGAAGTGTATCTAAAGTTTCATGTGTAATAGCTGTATTTTCATCAACATTTATTATGAGTATTTCTGTGAATTCATGTGGCTCTCTGCAATATCACTGCATGTTTTGGAACTACTGAATCTAACACGCCAATGTAAAATAAGACTTTTGGATATAAATATGAACTTTACCGAACAAAACATACATGTATTGTGTAACATGAAGTCCTATGAGTGTCATCTGATGGAGATCATCAAAGGTTAGTGATTCATTTTATCTCTATTTGTGCTTTTTGTGACTCCTCTCTTTGACGGGAAAAATGGCTGGGTTTATGTGTGACTTGGTGGGGACCAATAATCATAATCGTTTGTGGAGCTTTCGCTGTAAAGCATTTTTTAAATCAGACACTGTGGCTGGATTAACGAGAATTTTATCTTTTAAATGGTGCCTAATATTGTATGTTTGAGAAATGTGATTGATGAGATTTCTGTTGATTTGTATTTGGCGCCCTGCAATTTTATTGGCTGTTGGCGGAACCCCAGTCCTAGACAGGTTAAGCCCGGGAATTTGGGGAATTTTTTATATAAATTCTTCAAAAAAGTTTGTTTATAATAGTGCACCTTTTTTGTGGGATACACATAAGGAAATTCTAGGTCTTGTGGCATATTTTGGTTAAACTATCCCCAATTCAATGGAATTGCAACCTTCTGCATGCACAGTGCACTCTTCCATCACATGCACAGTGCACTCTTCCATCACATGCACAGTGCACTCTTCCATCACATGCACAGTGCACTCTTCCATCACATGCACAGTGCACTCTTCCATCACATGCACAGTGCACTCTTCCATCACATGCACAGTGCACTCTTCCATCACATGCACAGTGCACTCTTCCATCACATGCACAGTGCACTCTTCCATCACATGTACAGCTGATTCTCAAGATCTAGCTATTGAGCCCACACTACTACACTGTCTGAGCCATGGACTACATGCTTACTGGTAAGATTTGATTACAATACTGGGTGGGGTGAATATATTTTATATGACATACGTGATTTTAAATAGTATATAGTATCCTACAGCAAAGTGTGTTTAAATCATTTCTAACTTTTTAACAATTTCTGCTAGTTAGTTTTTGCTACCATGTGGGTTTTAGCTTGCTTGAGCCTGCTAACTGAGGAGTGTTAATTCACCTGTTTCCATTTCACCTGTTTCATTTTGAAACATAGATTAAACAACTCCTTTGTAAGATACAACTGCTTAACTATTTATCTGTACATAGAATGTATTTATTTTTTTACTCTATTTTTTGGTTCACCTCTGATGCTCACAGACAATGTGTATTGGAAGAGATTTCTGAATGTTCTTCGCCCAGCATACAACCCTCCAACCAGACATGCTTTATCTACTCATTTGCTGGATACAGAGTTCAACAGAGTTCAAGTGAAGGTCAAGCAAATCATAGAGAAAATACTATTGCAATCATCTATGATGGGTGTTCGAATGTTTGTGGGCAAGGAATAATTAACTACATCATCTCCACCCCTCAACCAGTATTCTACAAGAGCACAGACACAAGGGACAACAGACACACCGGTCTCTACATTGTAGATGAGCTGAAGGCAGTCATCAATGACCTTGGACCACAGAAGGTATTTGCACTGGTGACAGACAATGCTGCAAACATTAAAACTGCTTGGTCTAAAGTGGAGGAGTCCTACCCTCACATCACACCCATTGAGTGTGCTGGTCATGCATTGAATCTGCTCCTCAAGGACGTCATGGCAATGTAAACAATGGATACACACTACAAGAGAGCCAAAGAAATGGTTAGGTATGTGAAGGGTCATAAAGTTATAGCAGCAATCTACCTCACCAAGCAAAGTGAGAAGGATAAGAGCACCATATTGAAGCTACCAGGCAAACACCCGTTGGGGTGGTGTTGTCATCATGTTGGACAGTCTCCTGGAGGGGAAGGAGTCTCTCCAAGAAATGGCCATATCACAGTCTGCCGATATGGACAGCCCCATCAAGAGGATCCTCCTGGATGACGTATTTTTGGAGAGAGGGGTAAGCAGCCTGAAACTCCTGAAACCTATAGCAGTAGCCATTGCACAGATTGAGGGAGACAATGCCATCCTGTCTGATGTTCAGACTCTGCTTGCAGATGTAAGAAAATAAATCCGTACTGCCCTGCCCACTTCACTGTTGCTCCAAGCAGAGGAAACTGCAGTTCTGAAATGCATCAAAAAGCGTGAAGACTTCTGCTGAAGCCCATACACACCGCAGCGTACATGTTGGACCCCAAGTATGCTGGCAAGAGCATCCTGTCTGGTGCAGAGATCAAAAAGGCCTATGATGTCATCACTACAGTGTCTGGGATGGAGATGCAATATGGCAGTCGTGCCAACATATCTCATCAGCCATCTGGTGGAATGGACTTTCTGGATCTGAGGCTCTTCCCCTGTTGCCTCCATCATCCTCCAAATCCCACCAACATCAGCCGCCTCAGAGCGCAACTGGTCCTTGTTTGGGAACACACACACCAAAGCAACAGGCTGACCAATACAAGGGTTGAAAAATGTGTGGCCATCTGGGCAAATTTGAGGCTTTTTGAGCATGACAACGAGACATCCTCAACAAGGTTGAAAAGTGACAGTCAAGATGAGGCCTCAGAGTCTGATGTTCAAGAGGTGGACATTGAGGAGGTCCAGTGAGAAGACTTGGAAGCCTGAGAGGAAGACAACCAAAGCTTTAGTTTCTAGACCATCACTTTACAGATGTATGTTGAAAATGTTTTTGGGAGATGCGATGGATCATTGGGGATCATTCAATATTCCCTTTCTTTTGTTTTTCAGTGAAATCATCCCTTGTGAAGATTTGCAATTATGTCTACTTATGATAAGGTAAAAGGTTTGTCTCCATATGACATGATAAATATATCAAATGCAAAAACATCTACATTTAAATTGCAAACTACCTGCCCTCCAGGACACCTACACCACCCGATGTCACAGGAAGGCCAAAAAGATCATCAAGGACAACAACCACCATAGCCACTGCCTGTTCACCACGCTATCATCCAGAAGGCGAGGTCAGTACAGGTGCATCAAAGCAGGGACCGAGAGACTGAAAAACAGCTTCCATCTCAAGGCCATCAGACTGTTAAACAGCCATCACTAACATTGAGTGGCTGCTGCCAACATACTGACTCATCTCTAGCCACTTTAATAATGAAAAAATGTATGTAATAAATGTATCACTAGCCACTTTAAACAATGCCACATTATATAATGTTTACATACCCTATATTACTCATCTCATATGTATATACTGTACTCTATACCATCTACTGCATCTTGCCTATGCCGTTCGGCCATCGCTCTTTCATATATTATTATTCATTCTTTTACACTTGTGTGTATAAGGTAGTTGTTATGAAATTGTTAGGTTCGATTATTTGTTAGATATTACTGCATGGTCGGAACTAGAAGCACAAGCATTTCGCTACACTCACATTAACATCTGCTAACCATGTGTATGTGACAAATAACATTTTATTTGATATATTTCCGTTAATTCCCATATATTCCCACGGAAAGTTTCCACCTCTGAATATTCCCCAAAATGTGCAACCCTAATCTGCATTGACCTTTTTTTGCACTCACTCACTTTACCCCTACCCATATTTACATAACGTAGCTACCTCAATTACCTCGTACAGCTGCACGTTGACTCTGTATTGGTAATCCCTGTGTATTGGTAATCCCTGTATATAGCCAAGTTATGTTTACTCATTATTGCTATTCATTATTCACTGTGTATTTATTCTTCGTGTCACTATTTCAATGTTGTATTTGCTTTTGTATCTTTGAAGGGATACTTCAAGATTTTAGCAATGCCCTTTTATCTACTTCCCCAGAGTGAGATGAACTCGTGGATACCATTTTTATGTCTCTGTGTCCAGTATGAAGGCAGTTAGAGGTAGTTTCGCGAGCCAATGCTAATTAGCATTAGCGCAATGACTGGATGTCTATGGGTATCTGCTAGATAAAGGGCCTCATTGCAAAAATCCCGAAGTATCCCTTTAACTCTGCATTGTTGTTAAAAGACCCGTGAGTAAGCATTTCACTGTTAGTCCTGTTGTTTACGAAGCATGTGACTAATTATTTATTTGACATCACTGAATTCCTGTGCCCGAAGCCTGGAACTCCAGATACTGAGTTAAAACACTGGGTAGGTAACAGGGTTAGGAGTTGAGGATGTAGTGTGTTTTTTTACCCAACATCTGTGTTATGTGAATAACGGTTGGTTTCTCTGATTGTAGGTCACAGGCTGCGTCTCAAAATGCTACCCTATTCCCAAAACTTTTGACCAGAGTGCTGTGGGCCCTGGTCAAAAGCTGGGCACTAAATAGCGAATAGGATGCCATGTGGGCCGCAGAAGAGGTCTCAGTAACAATGCTGGTGTTAATGACTGGTGACTCATCTCATTAGTCATTTCCTATGCAGCTTCCCAGGGGCTTACTGACTGGACAAACTGTCTGAGACACCACCCTACTCATCACATCACAATGGTCTCTCAAATCAAAGTTTATTTGTCACGTGCGCCGAATACAACAGGTGTAGACCTTACAGTGAAATGCGTACTTACAGGCTCTAACCAATAGTGCGGAAAAAAGGTGTGTGTGTGTGTGTGTAGGTAAGTAAAGAAATAAAACAACAGTAAAAAGACATTTAAAAATAAGAGTAGCAAGGCTATATACAGACACCGGTTAGTCAGGCTTATTGAGGTAGTATGTACATGTAGGTATGGTTAAAGTGACTATGCATATATGATGAACAGAGAGTAGCAGTAGCGTAAAAAGAGGGGTTGGCGGGTGGAGGGAGACAATGCAGATAGCCCGGTTAGCCAATGTACGGGAGCACTCTCTCACATACGTGCTACTAACAGCATACCACCCTGCATACCACTGCTGCCTTGCTTCTGAAGCTAAACAGGGTTGGTCCTGGTCAGTCCCTGGATGGGAGACCAGATGCTGCTGGAAGTGGTGTTGGAGGGCCAGTAGGAGGCACTCTTTCCTCTGGTCTAAAAAGTCTCCCAATGCCCCAGAGCAGTGATTGGGGATACTGCCCTGTGTAGGGTGCCGTCTTTCGGATGGGACGTTAAACAGGTGTCCTGACTCTCTGAGGTCATTAAAGATCCCATGGCACTTATCGTAAGAATAGGGGTGTTAACCCCAGTGTCCTGGCTAAATTCCCAATCTGGCCCTCAAACCATCACGGTCACCTAATAATCCCCAGTTTACAATTGGCTAGACCGATATATCGGTTCACCGATGTTAACAGATGATATTAGCCTTTCATCTCTACATCGATACCTGACGATAAATCCACAATAACTAATATTTAATAAATAGGATGAGAAAAGGGAATCTCATGCTGATCTGAAAACTTCTGTTCATTCTCATGATGTGTCATTATTGTCACAATGTATTAAATCAACATTTAAAGCATAGTTATTGGACAGTTGCTCTTTTGGATGGCAATTGATGAGAATTCAGTGTGGAAAAATGACACGTTTTCATTTCCCTATAGTAAACAGTATATCGGGTCCATATATCGGCATAGGTAATTTTTTTTCACCAAAAAATGTAACTCAAAAAACATATCGGTCGGGCTCTAAAATCTACATATCATCATTATAGGCTTACACGGAAACCCAACCGTCTGCGCCCGTGCGCCATCGTGCAGAAATGTATTTTGTCCCCCCCACACCAAACGCGATCACGTCATGCAGGTTAAAATATCAAAAACTCTGAACCAATGACATTAATTTGGAGACAGGTCAAAAAGCATTAAACATTTATGGCAATTTAGCTAGCTAGCTTGCACTTGCTAGCTAATTTGTCCCATTTAGCTTGCTTGCTGTTCAATATAAACATTGAATTGTTATTTTACCTGAAATGCACAAGGTCCTCTGCTCCGACAATTAATCCACACATAAAACAGTCAACCAAATCGTTTCTAGTCATCTCTCCTCCTTCTAGGCTTTTTCTTCTCTTGACTTTATTTTGCGATTGTCAACTTTCATAAATTAGGTGCATTACCGCCACTGACCTCGTTCGTCTTTCAGTCACCCACGTGGGTATAACCAATGAGGAGATGGCACGTGGGTACCTGCTTCTTTAAACCAATGAGGAGATGGGAGAGGCAGGACTTGCAGCGCGATCTGCGTCAGAAATATTTTAGCCCTTGGCAGCGCAGACGCTTGTTGGCGCGAGTGAGCAGTGTGGGTGCAATAATTGAATAATATAGATTTCTACATTTATTTTGCAATGCTCGCGTACGCGACGCGAGCAGTGTAGTCAGCCTCACCCCCAGACATTTGCATCAACACAATACTATGATGGCTATAAATGTCCTAACTATACAGGTTATACATTGATCTTTCCACAGAATACCTGTGCCAACTAAGATCTCCACTCACAGTTCTCCTCTTGCCCCTAAACAGCGTCTGCTCTCACATGATCCTTTTATTCTGTCCGTCTCGTTCTAGAGGCATAAATTGCATTAATGGAGGGAGGCTGCCTGTCTGGAAGGGAGCTCTGCTTGCTTAAAAACATTTAACAGCTGTAGAGCACACTCGCTGCATTAAACACACACCAGATTAGGGCTGTAGCCTGGCCAGCTCCACAAACACACACAGGCTGGTGTGGGATAAACACAAACACAACAGTGATGCGCGGGTTGACTCACAACCCTCAGTTCTCGCGGTCATATCCGCAGGGAGGGCGGGTTTAAAGTCATGACATACTGTGTGGATGAAGGGCGGGTGGCGGGTTGAATAAAGAGCAAAGAATATCCTACCTTAAAGTTGCACTATGGAGAAATCGCTCAGCCATTTCCTGGTTGCTAAAATTTAATAGTTTGCTTAATTTCAGTTTATGAGAGAATAAGCTACTATAGTGTAGAGAATCATTGTACCATCTACACCACTGTGAAATGTATTTTCCATAAGCAAAAATATGGTTGATTCAGCTGTTTGAAGCTGGTGTACAAAACCGAAAGTAAAAAAACAAAAACTTAAGAACGGGAAGCATAAAAATAGCACACATAGAACAGATCTACCGCTTTAGTCTTGCTTTCAAGTAGAATGATAGATACAGTATATAACTCACATTTCCATGTGAATTTGGTCAGGTCGCCCAAAAAGTGACATACTGACACTTTAAAAAATCCATAAATATATAATTATTGTGCAATTTATATCTATAGGCTACATTTCGGTTTTTATTTCATTATTTTAGGCTATCTGGCATTAGTGCATAAGCCTAAGCTTTGGGGCCTAACTATACACGCACTAAATAGCCTACACACCAATCACCAAATGCTTTTGGGAACGGGCAGAAAAAGTGAATGCCGATCCACCGAGGCAAAATGGACAACGTCAGAGTTTAATTCATGAAGAGAAACACTTCAAAAAGGAGAGTTGAAAATAAAGAGAAGGGAGGGCCATAAAAGTAATGTTGTGGTAAAAGAGTGGTAAAAGTGGTAAAAGAGGATGATAGAAGTGCTTGCTATGTTATGTGATGATTGTGAGGCTCGATACAAAATCGGCAATAACAAGAAGACTGTCACAAGAAGGGGACTTCAAATCAGGGGTGCAACTTCCACTGGGGACCCCCAAAAATTATTTTAGTCCCCCCGTTTTATCCTTGGAATGTGATACAAAATGAGGTGACGGAGTGCTTTAGGACCAAGTGGATGCCTCCGAGCGTCGGGGAGGCTGTTTGGAGTGTTTATCCGACTGGATAAAATAAAAAAAAGATATAGTACCAGTCAAAAGTTTAGACACACTTACTCATTAAAGGGTTTTTCTTTATTTTTACAATGTTCTACATTGTAGAATAATAGTGAAGACATCAAAACTATGAAATAACACATATGGGATTAATGTAATAACCAAAAAAAGTGTTAAACAAATCAAAATATATTTTATATTTGAGATTCTTCATAGTAGCCACCCTTTGCCTTGATGACAGCTTTGCACGCTCTTGGCATTCTCTCAACCAGCTTCATGAGGTAATCACCTGGAATGCATTTAAATTAACAGATGTGCCTTGTTAAAAGTGCATTTGTGGAATTTCTTTCCTTCTTAATGCATTTGAGCCAATCAGTTGTGTTGTGACAAGGTAAGGATGGTATACAGAAGATAGCCCTATTTGGTAAAAGACAAAGTCCATATTATGGCAAGAACAGCTCAAATAAGCAAAGAGAAATGACAGTCCATCATTACTTTAAGACATGAAGGTCAGTCAATCCAGAAAATTTCAAGAACTTTGAAAGTTTCTTCAAGTGCAGTAACAAAAACCATCAAGCGCTATGATGAAACTGGCTCTCATGAGGACCGCCACAGGAAAGGAAGACCCAGAGTTACCTCTGCTGTAGATGAGAAGTTCATTAGATTTAACTGCACCTCAGATTGCAGCCCAAATAAATGCTTCACAGAGTTCAAGTAACAGACACATCTCAACATCAACTGTTCAGAGGAGACTGCGGGAATCAGGTCTTCATGATTGAATTGCTGCAAAGAAACCACTACTAAAGGACACCAATGAGAAGAATAGACTTGCTTGGGCCAAGAAACATGATCAGTGGAAATCTGTCCTTTGGTCTGATGAGTCCAAATTTCAGATTTTTGGTTCCAACCACCGTGTCTTTGTGAGACGCAGAATAGGTGAATGGATGATCTCTGCATGTGTGGGTCCCACCGTGAAGCATGGAGGAGGAGGTGTGATGGTGTGGAGGTGCTTTGCTGGTGACAGTGTCAGTGATTTATTTAGAATTCAAGGCACACTTAACCAGCATGGCTACCACAGCATTCTGCAGCGATACACCATCAGATCTGGTTTGCGCTTAGTGGGACTATCATTTGTTTTTCAACAGAACAATGACTCAAAACACACCTCCAGGCTGTGTAAGGGCTATTTGACCAAGGAGAGTGATGGAGTGCTACATCAGATGACCTGGCCTCCACAATCACCCGACCTCAACCTAATTGAGATGGTTTCGGATGAGTTGGAACGCAGAGTGAAGAAAAAGCAGCCAACAAGTGCTCAGCATATGTGGGAACTCCTTCAAGATTGTTGGAAAAGCATTCCTCATGAAGCTGGTTAAGAGAATGCCAAGAGTGTGCAAAACTGTCATCAAGGCAAAGGGTGGCTACTTTGAAGAAGTAGCCAATAACTATTTTTTGGTTACTACATGATTCCATATGTGTTATTGCATAGTTTTGATGTCTTCACTATTATTCTACAATGTGAAAAATAGTAAAAATAAAGAAAAATCCTTGAATGAGTAGGTGTGTCCAAAATTTTGACTGCTGCTGTATGTATGTATGTATGTATGTATGTATGTATGTATGTATGTATGTATGTATGTATGTATGTATGTAAATGTAAATGTATGTATGTATGTATGTATGTATGTATGTATGTATGTATGTATGTATGTATGTATGTATGTCCCCCCACTTCTTAAATTAAACTGAAATCTGGACACTGACTGTAGGTCTATAACCTCTCACATAACCTTAATATTAACATCTGCAAAATGGAGCATTTGTTGCAGTAGAATTATACACCAAATGTAAGCAACATTTTTACTCAGGAACAGGAGTGAAGAAATATGATGCATTCCTTTCACCATCTTGAGAGAACGCAAATGCACAGTTAGATAAGGGAAATGGAAGGGAAACCTAGTCAGTTGCACAACTGAATGCATTTAACCTAAATGTGTCTTCCACAGTTAACCCAACCTCTCCTTAAATCGACGTCCACGCCGCCTGGGGAGCTGTTGTTGTTGGGGGTTAACTGCCTTGCTCAAGAACAGAGCGGCAGATTTTTACACCTTGCCGGCTCAGGGATTCAAACCAGCGACGTTTTGGTTACTGTCCTAATGCTCTTAACCGCTAGGCTACCTGCCACAGATACCATCTGTAGAGGTGCTATCATTATCAGCTTCATAAAAGCTAATAGTAGGCTATTTCAACTACATAAAATATGCATCCAAGCCAAACTGAATTCTATCAATCTATGACATTCTGTTGAGCAAGGGTTTAGTTAGTCTTCTAGGGCAACATATAATGACAGAAGAGAAGCTGCATGTATCTAATTATAGACAAGTTGACTAACAAATAGCCTACCAAAATGTTGGAAATTATCAGCAGAAACATCTAAATCAGGCAACAAAAAATCTTGCACCCCCTGTCAAAAAAAATCCTTCTGCAATATCTGACTGTAGCCCACAGCTCATTTTCTATATTAGCATTTTAGGGTCAGGTGCAGGCCTCAGATTTTCATATACAGTTGGGCGGTTGCGGGTTGGTTATTAGAAATTGCAGGCTGGTGCGGGTGAACAAACAGCTGACCCGCACACCACTAACACACACACACACACACACACGGATAGTGGACTCCATAAGCCCTTTGGTCCTCCCATAACACACCCATTGCATGGAACGGCCCTATGGAGGGGCCCAGAGTAGAGGACTAGACTCTCCCCAGTTCCGACCAACACACACACAAACCCAGGAAGGCAGTCCAGCCCAGCCCTGCCCAGCCCAGCCCCGGTCCCACAGGCACTGACAGACGTCACAGGATGCATTCTGAATGGCACCCTATTTCCTATATAGTGCAATATTGGGCCTTGGGAATAGGGTGCCATTTGGGGGTGGGGGATTCTCATAATGGATAACTGAATGAGTAAGTTAGGGGATTTTTGGTTTCGGAGCATTGCATAGCTGCATTGCAAGAACAGTTTTTGTTTTAGTTGTTTTTTCTATGTTTCATGTGCATTGTCCCATTTAAATGGTGTTTTCCATAATCATGACATTAACCATCAATTTCCTTTAGCCTAACATGTTATAGGCCTAACCTAATATAGGCTATTAAAATCCCATTCAATAATACTTAAACCTCGCATGAGTGTGGGAAGAACACATGACTTATGTCCTACCGTCCATATTCTCTCTGTCGCTGATGTGTTGTAGGTTGCAGCCAGTATCCTCTCTACTCAGCTCCGCTTCGGGGCGGTAGGGTTCTAGCCTCGAATGGGCATTTCTCCGGATCTTGGGGCTCGACGAAACGCAGCAGGAGGCGGTGTTCCCCATCGTTAGGTCCCTGTAGTAGGCTAGAAAGGCTAAAGTATATTTCCCGTCAGCGTCTTCCTAGGTCTCGAAACGGATGGATGAGAGATAGGGCGTAAACGCGGATTCTTTGTCAGCGCGCGGGTAGATAGAACTGCAGAAATATTCATTCGATTACACACCCTTGTCCGGTCCTGACTTGCGGCAGCTGTAACATAGAGCCATTTAAAACTAGAAGGAACAAATACATCAGAATGCTAGGCTACTCCCCCAGAGCCAAATCCCCCCGCGGACCCAGAAATCTGCTCTGCCCACGCAATCTCCAGGTTTACCGTCGGCTGTTGCCTTACAATTTGAACCAAATCTGCAATGTCGTTTTAATCATTTTAGAACTATTCGAATAAAACTCTGATCTCGTTCAAGATACAGCGCTACATTGTAACCGACGCATCATACAAGCAACACTTCGAGCAAGCAACACTTACAGCAAGCAACACTGTAGCCGTTTGATGGAAAAGGTTCCGGTTCAAGTGGGTGGTTACAAACTAGCTCGCTCAAATACATGAGAAAGGACCCTACCATACTGTAGCCTAAGTTTACTTTTCCCTCTCTTCAAGTAGTGCCCTCATTCTAGGTCTAGGAAATGGGGAAATAGTAGCCCTATCTAGGCTACACAGTAATAACTGTTCTTTTTATTATCATGTTTAAATGCGTAGATTAGATTTATTGTATCAAAGAATGTACACAAATTGTGACCCAATTGTAAAATCAATCAATACATGTCATAAAACATGTACAAACAAAAACATTGGCTCTGCTCATAATTGTGTGCCATTCAAAACATTCTACAATATTAAAAATTATATTTGAATCTCCCATCAATTGATTGAAGACCAGCCATCCGTTAATCTATTGTAGACCTATTGAATGTGGTTGAAAATGGCCTGTTGCCATTAACAGTAAATGCCTCTGTGAGATTATCTGGGATTAGTGAATGTTAATGTAAACAGAAAGGAATCCTGATGTATAATCCATTATAGTGAATGGCACACTTTCATCTGGCAGAGGTTCAATGTTCTGACATGCCTCTATAGACTGAACTGTGTTCATGACAATGTATAGAAATGGGACATATGTGAAATACGAACTATAATGTACTGTAGTAGAGTTACATTGATATCAGTAGGTCTATATATATTGTCTGCTGTAGTGCTTTAGTGCGTCCTACTGGTGCAGACATCTCATTACAAGTCAGAAACAAAATACAAATGTTGAAAAAGGCTAAATCAAGAGACTTATTTTGTGATGCTGTTGAACTGAGTGGGGAGCAGTGCAGGTCTACTGCAAGCTATTTTACATTCACCGTCACTAGGCTCAGTAAACACAAAACCAACTGATGCACAATTTGAAATCTGCATGGTTTGAAAATCTGGGCTCCCGAGTGGTGCAGCGGTCTAAGGCACTGCGTCTCAGTGCTAAAGGTGTCACTACAGACCCTGGTTCAATTCCAGGCTATATCACAACTGGCCGTGATTGGGAGTCCCATAGGGCGGTGCACAATTGGCCCAGCGTTATCCGGGTTTGGCCGGGGTAGGCCGGCATTGTAAAAAATATTTTGTTCTTTATTGACTTGCCTAGTTAAATAAATAAAAATTGAAAGTGCAAAGTGACAGAGGATCTGTGAGAGAGACTTTGCTTACTCTGGGAGAAGTTTTAGGGGTAAAGGGTTGTAGGTCTTTATTGCATACCCTTACTTATAGGTCAGTGGTTATAGGCTAAAGAAAGCATTGCACTGTTATGAGGATGAAGATGACGTTTGAATGGTCAAGTAGTACTTGTAAATGTATCCACATGGTGGAGAAAGGATCTCAAATCAAAATCATGTGATAAGTAACACAGTTTTGTCATTTAGCAGACACTCTAATCCAGAGTGATTTACAGGAGCAATTAAGGTTAAGTGCCTTGCTCAAGGGCACATCAACAGAGTTTTCAGCTAGAATGCTCAGGAATTCAAACCAGCAAACTTCCAGTTACTGATCCAATGCTCTTAATCACTAGGCTACCTGCCATCCACTGTCCACTAGGGAGAGCAAGCATCTTACATGGAAAATTACACATGAGCCTCAAAATAGTAGTCTATACTGCTTTTCTGCAATTCAACCACAGACACATTAAACTGTCAAACTGTTCAGCCTCAGATATTGGACACATTACTTTCAGAAATCCTCTCCTCATGTTCTACTGCACTGTCTTTTCTCTCTGAATGGTATTGAGTTCAGCTTGTTGTTTCATAATCAGGGGTTAAATAGGGACATAGCCACAGGAATTAGGGGTGCTGAGGGTGCTGCAGCACCCCCTGAAAAATCTGAATAAAAAAGAAACAATCCTAAACAAAATGATTTTTCTTTCTCTCACAAAAGTAGTGCACTGGGCCTTTACTAGTCCTGTATCAGCAGACTGAATGTATTCAACTGAAATGTGTCTTCCACATTTAACCTAACCCCTCTGAATCAGAGAGGTGCAGGGAGCTGCCTTAATCGACATCCACGTCTTCGGCACCCAGGGAACAGTGGGTTAACTGCCTTGCTCAGGGGCAGAACGACAGAGCCGTCTGTAGCACAGCCAAAAAATAAAATCTCGGTCCTCCGTCCCCCCTGTCCCGTCCCGTCCAGTTTGGCTAGGGTTAGGGTGGAACTGAGATATGGATATGAAGCTAGGGTTAGGTTTAGTAGTTATAGGTTGTGGTTGAAGCCAGGATTTGGGTTGAACCGGGATGTGGACATGAAGCTAGGGTTAGGGGATTGGGCTGACTCTTCCTTTGCAGCTGGTTCAATAGCAGTATGTCTGTGGGTTATATGCACATCCCAAACGTAACTACCAGTGCCGGCCAAAAATACTGACAATTTGAAAGAAAAGCCCCCAAATGGTGCTGTATATGTTGGTGCATGAATACAGTGAAGCAAGAATTGGAACAGCATTAGCCACATGCAGGCTTTTCTCAACAGATAGCCATTGCAGCAACCCTACCTCCATTCTATCAAATCTGATTTATAGTGAAATTGCTTAGAAACTCAAATATATCTATAGGGCTCAAACACAACTTTTTTGTTTATAGAAGGTACTGGTGCTCACAACTTTAAAGTTAGGTGCACCAAACAGTATAGGAGCACCAGAAAAATCATACCTTTGAAGCACATACCTGGACTAGCCTATCAGCCCCTTTCCTGTCTCCCGGTGCCATTTTACATCATAGGCCACCTGGGCAAGTTACAGGTTGTTAGCCAGCTAGGTAAAATGACTGGACAAGTTTGTTTGTTAAACAAATAGTTAGCGGCCCGTGAATAAGCTAATTTAAAATGGCCAGTGACATGGTTTATAAAATTATAACATTTGACCTGTGATTCTGAGATAGAAATAAAAAAATGTAGCTCCACTAATATCATAATTTTTTAACAGTTTTGGATGGAGGCGAGCAGTTTTCATTAATCATGGTTCACAGAACAGAAAACTGAAGGAGGCTTTTATATATTTAAAAAATGGTTGCCAATGGGTTCAGGGACCAATAACAATGGGAATACAACACAAAACATAATGTGATTGTTAGAAATCTAACCAAAAGGAGGCGATTTTGAAACGTATATAAACCTCCTTAAACCTTAAAATCCGTAAACCCTCAAGAAGGTGGAGTTGAATTTCCTTTTCACACTCACAATCAGAGGTAAAATGAATGATACAACGTATCGACTTTGCTCGTCGCCCAAAGATGATAAAAATGTAACAGCCAGAGCTCACCGTACAAAAACCCCCCAAATGTAACAACTTCGCTTTCACCCAGTGGCACAAATATAATTTTGCCATTACATAAACATTTTCTAGGTGCACTGGTGCCTAGAGATTATCTCAAATTCCTAGAACCTTCAACAACGTTTGTGATAAGTGCGTCGAGGCATGTATGCTTGTACAGTAAGCTAAATTGTTATCGACAGGAGCAAAAAGGGAGAAAAAAGACTCCCTGCATCAATACCGTGGCAGCCTTGAGGACTGTACAATCATAGTGTCTTATTCAAAGTACAGCACAGCATGTTCTGTAAAGAAAACCAAGCCAAGACTGACAATCAACAGAACAAGGTGATAAATCTCCCACCCAAGTCAACAGAGTGGTACACATACAGTACACAGCTTGGCCCTTGGATAAGCGATTAAGTTGGCAAATGTTAAATAACCCGATTGATGGTGATGTGTCTGTGCCAGGCATTATAACAAGTAGTCCATGTTAGTTATCCAATAGCCTCTTATATGATACTGCGATTAAATTGAAAACTAACTTTTCAGGTACACAGTGCCTTCAGAAAGTATTCAGACCCCTTGACTTTTTCCACATTTTATTACGTTACAGCCTTATTCTAAAATTGATTGTAAAAAATGTTTCTCTCATCAATCTACACACAATACCCCATAATGAGAAAGCAAAAACTGCTCTCCAGAGATTTTCCACCGGGCTCTGGCTGGGCCACTCAAGGACATTCAGAGACTTATCCTGAAGCACTGTCAACTGTGGGACCTTTTATAGACAGTTGTGTGCCATTCCAAATCATGTCCAATCAATTGCATTTACCACAGGTGGATTCCAATCAAGTTGTAGAAAAATTCAAGGATGATCAATGGAAACAGGATGCACCTGAGCTCTATTTCTAGTCTCATAGCAAAGGGTCTGAATACTTATGCAAATAAGGTGTTTCTGTTTTTTATTCATTTACAAAAATTTCTAAAAACCCGTTTTCGCTATGTCATTATGGGCTATTGTGTGTAGAATGCTGAGGACATTGTATTTAATACATTTTAGAGGCTTTAACGTAACAACATTTGGAAAAAGTCTAGGGGTCTGAATTCTTTCTGAATGCACTGTATATGTATCAAATGTAATTAAACAAATGTATATTCACAGCTGGAGATTTGGTACAGGCAGGCATATTATGATGCATCTTTTGTAAGTAAGCAAATGTTTTCATTCATTGTAAAGTAGCTGGGACAGGGACCCCATTATTGCATTAAAATCATGTGTTACTGCAAATAACATTAAAATGGTTACTTTGAGCAATATGAAAACTATTTCAACGTCAGTTAAGTAAAATACAGAGAAATCACACCAAAAATGTGATTTTTAATGCTGTGTAAAACATTTTATTTGATAATCAAATTGATATCAAAGCATTATAAGGAGTTTTTCACTTACAAAACAATATACTTGAATTTGAACAATAGTGCAGATTAGAGAAATACATTCAAGAAGGGTCATGGGTTAACTTAGCTGAATTGTTTTAGACAAACTTTTAACAACATTACAAACACATGAACTATGAACAAAATCTCGGCAGGTTTGTGCTTTGTGACATCAGGGTATATATTCATTTACATTCAACCAATAAAACGTCTCTTTACGAAGATTAAATACAGAAATGTAAAACAAAAAAGCACTGTGCATGAAGCATTTAAGATTTCTAACAATAAAAAACAACTAAATAAATATTCATGAAATAGTACAATAAACTTTTTATTTTGTATTTTTTATCCCTCTTATAGAACAGTAATATATGCTGGTTAGTTTCTTTGTAAAATGTCATTTAAGAGAGAGCTCTCTATACAAGCCCTAGTCTCTACAAAATAATGCCTATACATTGCTATATGTGCAGGCCTGAGACTCCACTTGTCATTCAAGATAAAACTCTGGGAGCATTTTGTCTGATAAATCTTCAAATAACAGATCTTCGATGAGAATGTTTAAAACAATTTAAAAGCAAATGCCACAACCATAGGCATTGTGTTTTCATATGGCATATTTTATTGAAAATAAACACATTACTGTGGAATGTTATATACAGTAGCTGGTTATGATAGGCATAAATAACATGTCTCTACAGGGCGTGTATGTACAGTATGCTGTACTGTTACTGACTCGACTTAATCCCATACATTTCCTTAAAGTAGTTTAGCTCATCCATGAGCTTCTTGTTCTGGGCCTCCAGCATGGTGAGGCGAGTCTCCAGACAGCGAATATACTCTCTCTTCCTCCGCCGGCACTCTTTGGCTGCCTGCCTGCAACAAGGAAAAGCAACAGGGGCACCTCATAATACTCACTGTACTCGCGCCACAACGGGCCAGATACTGTAAATGTGGTATGACGACAGTACGGAATATGTCTTCTAAACAAGTGGATCGGGAAAATAGGTGTTTTTTTATTTATATTTTGGTGTGTGAGAGCAGATGCTGGACATCGAGTCAAAGCGCATTCTCCAAGATACCCTTACAGTTATCTGTAAACTGTTACTGCGGAGCACACCATCAAGCCATTAGCAGTCTGTGGTCATTCAACTTTGTGGCAATAGATGTCTTTAAGCGCTTTTAGTTCCTCAATGAGAGTCCTGTTTTGATTTTCGAGCACAGCCACCCGATTCTCAAGACATTTTACATATTCCTTCTTCTTTTGGCGACACTCGCGGGCAGCCTCCCTGGAAGCAACAACACACAGCCTCCGTGAAAAGACTGGTAGCTACAGACAAAGATACCAAGGCCATACGTCCATAACAAGAAAGGCTTACATCCAGTATTTTAACAATCACTCGCAGTAAGTTTCAGTCAAGACTGATAATGGTAACGAACTTAAGCAATAGCACCACCACAGAGTGACTGCATTTTACAAAAATCAACATGCAGGAGACTACAATTGCCTGTGTAAAATCGTGACATAATACTACATGCAATAGCAGAGTGTAAATGTCAACAGAAAAGATAGTCTTTAGTGACAAACATTCAGGTGAAAGCACGACAAAGCAAAAAAATGCACAACTATGTGTGTGTTCTGAGGCAAATGGTGGCACTCAAAAAAGGCAGGCCAAGAATGCAGTATACAGCACATGCATGTTAATTAGTAGCATTTATGAATGGAAAAATCATGTTATTAGCATTTTTATGATTATCTGTTCCATCATGATTAGACAACATTCTCATGCAGGACCCGCATCGATTATAAGGCTGTTTAGTACACGCATGAAAAAATACTATAGTGTATACCATGGTAAGAATACTATAGTATTCACTGTAGTGTTTTTGCAGACTTCACTGTAATATTCACTGTAGTGTTTTTGGACTGTAGTATACTATAGTATTTATTGTAGTGTTTTTGTGGACTGTAGTATTTAATGTATTTTTGGGGGACTGTAGTATAGTGTAGTATTTACTGTAGTGTTTTTGCGGACTCTAGCATACTGTAGAATTTACTTTTGTGTTTTTGTTTTATTATCTTTTGCAAAAAAGTGGGGAACTTTCTCCTTGAGGAAATCTACTGGAGAAATAAGGGTAAATGCTCCATAACCTGTAGGTATGTAACCATATGGAACACAACACATAGTCTATACTTGGCACGGGTGGCACAAATTAGAATATGGAGGAGGGGAATTGGCAGTGTACATGCAAATTAAATACTGTAGTTTAAAAAAGGTCTTGTTTTTGTGGACTGTAGTGTTTTTGCTGACATTTCTGTATTATTTACTAGTCTTTTTTTGGTGGATAATACCATATTATTTACTATAGTATTCTACAGTATACTACAAAAATCTATACTAAGTACTACACATGATCGAGGGATACTAGTGTGTGGTATAGTATTCTACAGTATACTACATAATTCTATAGTAAGTACTGTAGTATTCTATAGTAAACTGTAGTATTTTTTCTTATGTGGGTGTAGTCTACCTGTTCTTCATGAGGCGGAGTTGTCTCTTGCGTGTGGTCTCGTCAGCCACGTGTGGGGGGCTGTGCAGAGAGCCTGGTGAGCCAGCCATCACAACGCCCTGGGGCAGGCTGGAGGTGGGAGTGCAGATCTGGTAGCCTGACATGTCACCAGTGGAAGCTGACAGAAACACAGAAATGGGGAACACTTCTTAGAGCACTACCATTTGTATTAGCTGCTAACTTGCTGAACAGAAGGCATCCACCGCCTTAAAAGTACAGGAAGGTAAGTTGTCTAATTAATTCACAGTGACTCAAAAGGTATGGAAGAATACGTCGGTGGATTACGCAATAAGGTTCTGATGTCATCCGATTACTATGGGTGTGAGTGGTGACGTGAGAGGACATGATCGCTACACAGACAGGCTCTACAGAGAGCTGAACAAAATAAAATGCCTAGGAATTTGACCATTTGAATTTCAATTCAACATGTTTGTTTCAATTTGTGCATAATTCAATCCAAAAATCAGTCAGAGAACAAAGAACATTGTTTTGTAGAAGCAAACCATTTGATGAAGCACTGAGAGAGAGTGTTATTGCCATCTCTATGTACAGTAGCCTACTTCTCCTTAAATAAACCTCCTCTGTGCTATGGGAGCTGCCTGCATATCATTGCATATGGTGATTCATTTGGTAACGTCTTGCTCTCGCAAAAGGAACTGCCTGTAATCACAGCATGACTGGGACTGACGTCAATGTCCATCTTATTTGCCGATTAGCATTTACATTTCCCTGCTGGGGTCCTGTTCCAGGAAAACAAGTGACGTCAGCCACTGTGTGTGTGTGTGTGTACGCGCTTTGAGTGGGCAGAGCATCGAAGCATTTCACAGAGAGGGAGAGAAGAGAGGGGGGGGGACAGACAGAGCGCACAGGGAAACACTGAAAATATTCCAATCGTATTCAGCGTGTTGCAATCTGCTTTTTATTTCACAAGACTGATTTTTCTCAGGCTGTTTTGCAGTTTTATAAAAGTCAAACCAAGACATTCAAGGATCCTCATGTTAAATGACATGTAATTCTAATGTATTTGCTTTGAGAAGAAAATAAATCCTAAGCAATACAACAACTGTGTCATATCTTAAAAACCTCAGCTCTCAGGATATCAACACATTTTCAATACCTTTATTACTTCATGGTGAGTTCAATACCTTTATAGTACATGTTCTTTCTATTTTATTAGCTAATGTCTGTAGACAACTGTGATATTATCATACAATAACAATCTTCTACAGTTAAGAGTCAAAATTAATCATTAATCCAAAAAGCAGAGGCTACGCAGGCTGTACAGTATTAGTGTAGCACAAAGGCAGAAGAGTTCCTCTACAGTTACCATTTTCTCTTTAACTTTCTCATGAAGTAAAAGATTAAAGTTAACATACCTGACTCAGTCTCATCCCCAGCAACAGCCATATCTGTTCTTAAGAGGTCCAAAAGAAACCCTTTATCTCAGCTCTCTAACAGAAATGTTTCCAAAACCACCAGCTATGTGTGCAATCACAATTAAGGGCATTGACATCACTATGACATCATTTGCCTCCTGATGTCAATGATGACATGCATTGCTCTATGAGTCCTCCCCCTACACTGTATTGCTTTTGTGTTTTTTTGGTCCAACAAAAGGTTTGAGTTGCTACTCAAATGTGTTCATATTACCAACCCCAAAAAGTTAAGATTATTTGTATGGCTTTTTAAAACATTGGATTGGGTATTGGATGTGAATTAGATAATACACTAACATAAACAACTGACAAAAACACATGACATCACTCTACTTAATACTACTTAAATACTTAAACTGCTGTAAACATAATTTCTGTACAATGTGATTTCTATGTAATGCTCAAATTATGACATTCCAGTTGAGTGACTTTTCTCACTTAAATTGAAGTGTCCAAGCTTTAATAATAATAATAATTTAATACATTTTTAAAGCGCTTTTCATTATACAGAATAATCTCTAAGTGCATAAAATCTATATTTTTTTACCAAATAGAAAAAGAAATGGACACAACGAGACAGGGCAACTGACACAAAGAACCCAGCTGACACTATAAGAGACAAGGACACCAAGGAGCGCAGCTATCAACAGAACGCCTTCCTAAAGAGAAAGGTCTTTAGGCCCGTTTTAAAGGAGCCCAGAGTCTGTTGTGCTTTCAGGTGGTCCAGGAGTGCATTCCAGAGGTTTGGGGCGGTCGTGCTCAATGCCCGATCCCCCAAGGAGCGGAACTTGGTCCTGGGGGGTGTCGAAGAGCAGAATATTGCTTGACCTGAGGGTGCGGGTGGGGTTATGGAGGGAGAGCAGTTCTTTGAGATAAGGAGGGGCACTGCCATGAATACACTGGAAAGACTGCAAGAGGGTTTTGAATTCAATCTGGAATGAGACAGGGAGCCAGTGCAGAGATTCCAGGATGGGGGTGATGTGACGGTGTTTCTGCACTCTCATCAAGATCCTGGCAGCGCTGTTCTGGATGTATTGGCGCTTCTGGAGACTCCTGTCAGAGATCCCGATGTAGAGTACTTTGCAGTAGTACAGCCTTGATGACTAATTTAAAGGTCCAGTGCAGTCAATAACGTGATTTTCCTGGGTTTTATATACATTTCCACACAATGAGGTCGGAATAATACTGTGAAAATTATGATAATGCCCTTTTTGGGGCAGCAGGCTGCCTAGTGGTTAGAGCGTTGAGCCAGTAACCGAAAGGTCGCTGGATTGAATCCCCGAGCTGACAAGGTAAATATCTGTCGTTCTGCCCCTGAACAAGGCAGTTAACATACTGTTCACCGGTAGGCCGTCATTGTAAAATAAGAATTTGTTCTTCACTGACTTGCCTAGTTAAATAAAGGTTCAATTTAAAAAATGAAATTTGTGTAAGGGCTGTTTGAAAAGACTGCCTGAAATTTCTGCCTGTTTTGGTAAGATGGAGTTTTGGCCTACCATGGTGACATCACCATACGGAAAATGAGTCATTATGAAAGAGTTCCAAACCACTCTGACAATTACAGCTCATTTTCAGTTTTCCCCTTAATGGCTGGAGCGGAATCAGTGGAATGGTAACAAACACATCAAACCCATGGTTTCCATGTGTTTGATGCCATTCCATTTAATCCGTTCCAGCCGTCCTCCCCTCAGCAGCCTCTACTGGACCACTCCCAGACAATAGCACAATTCTTGCTTGAGAAGCTATTTTAGTTTATTTTTTACCATTTCAATTCTTGCTAAGATTTTTTTTTATATATCTTTTTAAACAATCACGGCAAGGTAATTAATTGCCAGAAATTATTTGATATAGAGATAAAAACGTCTGCATTGGACCTTTAACAACAGCTGGTTAGTGTTTTCCCTGGATTTTTTTTGCAGTGGTGGCAAGGGCCGTAGAGGCCTACAATTCTTTGGGGTTATACAACTGTGATTTGGGTTGAACGACTGTGAGAGAGTCAGTTCCGGTGACTTTTAAAAAGGACATTCTACTCCAAAACTAATGAAAATTAAATTATGCTGACAACAACTAAAATATAATTTCAGAATTAAGGCCATCACATATTGGTCCATATGATCAGAAAGGTGTGCTATTTAGCAATAAGCATGATCCCCTGTAGCCCAACTGATGCAGCATAGTCAGTGGCTATAAATAAATAGGCTGAAGCAGAGGGTTTTCCATCTGCATTTACCCCATTGGGCAAATCATTACCTAGTCTTAGATCACAAACAGTAAACCCCCCTGGAGGTCACCCCTATAGAATTAGGCATTAGAATACCAGAATGGACATGAACCTTCTTATGGTGGGAGAAAGGTAAGCCATTTTGTTCAAGTAGTTGGTCAACAATGGTTTGCCAGTTCTGTGATAAGACATTGCGTAAAATAATTAATTAGAAGATTGTATCTGCACTGTATGTTTGTTCGCTAGCTAGCCAGACAGTTTTAGAGGTATAATTCCATTAACTTTTCAATTAACTGCCAATATACCAACATTCCATTCAAACAATATAACTTTTTACCGCTTCTATGAAACTCGACCAAAACAATGGAAATGCATGGAAAAGTGTGGGGGAAAGATCCCTAATCTCCTTATTGCCCCCCCAGTAAAATTAGCCTACATTTAGGCCTTGTTATATGTGTATTTTTTTTATTTATTTTTTTATTTTATCCCCTTTTCTCCCCAATTTTCGTGGTATCCAATCGCTAGTAATTACTATCTTGTCTCATCGCTACAACTCCCGTACGGGCTCGGGAGAGACGAAGGTCGAAAGTCATGCGTCCTCCGAAGCACAACCCAACCAAGCCGCACTGCTTCTTAACACAGCGCGCCTCCAACCCGGAAGCCAGCCGCACCAATGTGTCGGAGGAAACACCGTGCACCCGCCCCCCTCGGTTAGCGCGCACTGCGCCCGGCCCGCCACAGGAGTCGCTGGAGCGCGATGAGACAAGGATATCCCTACCGGCCAAACCCTCCCTAGCCCGGACGACGCTAAGCCAATTGTGCGTCGCCCCACGGACCTCCCGGTCGCGGCCGGCTGCGACAGAGCCTGGGCGCGAACCCAGACTCTGGTGGCGCAGCATAGCACTGCGATGCAGTGCTCTAGACCACTGCGCCACCCGGGAGGCTATATGTGTATTTTAACACTATGTTGAAATAAAAATGGGAGTATAACGCATGTATGGATGTCAACCCCAATACATATTGATGTCATCATCAATCAACTGCATTAGAGTTAAAAATAACTTTGACTACCACCACCAATGTCTGTATGCTAGCTATGCTACCAGCTCATACGAAGTCACTTCTTCTAAACCTGAAAAAGGGACAACTTCTAAATGTTGTGCAGCGAAACCAGCCAAATACACTTGGTGTACAAAACATTAAGAACACCTGCTCTTTCCATGACATAGACTGACCAAGTGAAAGCTATGATCCCATGATGTCACTTGTTAAATCCACTTCAGTGTAGATGAAGGGGAGACAGGTTAAAGAATCATTTTTAAGCCTCGAGACATGGATTGTGTGTGTGTTATTCAAAGGATGAGTGGGCAAGACAAAATATGTAAGTGCCTTTGAAAGGGGTATGGTAGTAGGGGCCAGGTGCACCGGTTTGCGTCAAGAAATGCAACACTGCTGGGTTTTTAACGCTCAACAGTTTCCCTTGTTTATCAAAAGTGTTGCACCACCCAAAGGACATCCAGCCAACTTGACAACTATGGGAAGCATTGGAGTCAACATGGCCCAGCATTCCTGTGGAACGCTTTTGACACCTTGTAGAGTCTGAGGGCCAAACAGGTGGGGTGCAACTCAATATTAGGAAGGTGTTCTTAATGTTTTGTACACTCAGTGTATATCCAAATCAAACTTTAGTAACCACATTGTGAGCCTGTTACAATACATCAACCATGACGAATTTCACGAATATCCACTTTGTTAGATTTGTTGAATGTCCGCCAATCCAGCGTCCTTCTATCCCCCACGGTCTGCGTTCCATTGACCTCTTTAACGGCACCTATGCAGTCAATCCACAGCCTTAGACAAGTTGTAAATGCAACAAGTACTGATATTGTATCATACAACAGCACGCTCAGCTTACCAAGAAAACAAAAATGTATACATTTATGGTCTGTTGACATATTTTAGGGGCTATTTATACAGAACATTTGTATAAAACCCATATAAAATGTATTTATGATTATATGACAATATTTTAAAGTTGACAAAAATATTTATATTACACAATTTCTGATATATCACGCCTTTGTTATATTTTTCTTGCATAAGTAAAATCAAGATTATGCCTCTAGTGCCATTCATTCCAATTATATAGAGTGGTTTGGATTTCTCCATGACCAATATGGCTGCCATTTTCACCCCATTCTGGATCTTCGAGGGTTTATGACATAGCCCTTCTAGTAATTTAATAGGATTATTTATTATTTTTTATAAGCTGACCAACTAAATAGGGAAACTATTCTACTATGGGGTTGTCTGATTTTGCTGTTGGTTACTCGTATTGTTGGTTGAGGAAAATAAAATGTGGACAACAATATGAGATATCGTTGTAGGCAAAATTCGCATAAGCAATGGTACTGGGGCTCATCCCCACCTGGCTCTCGTTTGGATCATAGGTGCCGTTCTCAGCCCAGGCGGGCTCTGGCCCAATTTAATCCCTGCTAATAATCCAATCTAATCCAATTGATGGCAGACCTTGATGGTGAGGGACTAGAGCATTTACCTTTTACCATCACCTTGTTGCCTTGCATATAGAACTGCTGAGTGCCATCTCCTGACTGTTGGGAATACTGGACGATGGCTGCAGCAGACTGGGAGTTTCCAGAGTTGGACATGGTCAGAGGCTGCAGGGCCTGTAGACCCCTAGGTAGAGCACTGGTCATCTGGATGGCACCATCCTGAGTAAAAGCAACTGAGGACAACAAACGAATAGGGGTTAAATTGGGCCAGGGCCTGCATTTACCCCATAGGTAATGATTGGCCCAATGAGGTAAATGCAGATCGGCAACTATCTGCTTCAGCTTATTTATTCATAGCCAGTGACTACGCTGCATCAGTTGGGCTACTAAAGGTTATTGTGTATCTTTGTCCACAACAGTTGTTGCGCGATCTCTAATATTAAGGAAGTCTCTAGGTTCTGGTCGCCCGAGTTAGAATACCTCATGATAAACTGTAGACCACACTATTTACCAAGAGTTTTCATCTATATTTTTCGTAGCCGTCTATTTACCATCACCTCTACTCTACATACGAGACGCATACAAAGCTCTCCCTCGCCCTCTATTTGGCAAATCTGACCATAACTCCATCCTCTTAATTCCTGTTTACAAGAAAAACTCAAACATGAAGTACCAACGATGCAATCAATAGGGAAGTCTTCCGATGAAGTTACAGGACTGTTTCACTAGCACAGGTTGGAATTTGTTCCGTGATTTATTCGATGGCATTGAGGAGTTTACCGCATCAGTCACTGGCTTCATTAATAAAGCCCCGTTTCCACTGACACTTAAAAGGGGGGTCAATTAGAGCCAAATTCGAGCTGGCTCAAATGGAATTCTCAAATTCGAGCTGGGTCGAGGAAAACCGGGCCAGCGCAGCCCAGTTTCACAACTGGTGCCGGCTCAAATGGAATTCGGGCTGGTGACACCATTTCTATTGAACCACCAAGCTGATCACTGCTGGATGCTGACAACGTTTAGCTAGCTCATCTGGGCTTGTTGCTGTTAGTTAGCACATGGACAAACAGTACTGCAGTAGTCAGACATGACACAAATTACCACCATAGCTGGATCCATTCATTTTTGCAATACACAATATAATTGTATGAGAACAGTCAGCCCTCGAATGCTAGCTACCTAACGTTAGCATGCAAATCAAAGTTGAAACAAGCTAGTTAGCTAACGTGAGCTAGCAGGAATTTTAGCTGGCCAGGTCGTATTAAAAGCTAGGTAGCTACATCATAATGTATTAAACCTGTCGTCTGGTTTGCTTGGTTAACTAGCTAGCTAATAGCCAATGCCATGGCAAGCAAGGTAGAAATTAAGCTAGCTAGCCTGTTATGCTAGCGACAACGCTAACCTTTTACCGACTTCAAAGTGCCAATGGAAACGGGGCTTGAGTGCATGGACGACATAGTCCACACAGTGACCGTACAAACATATCCTAACCAATAGCCATGGATTACAGGCAACATCCACACTGAGCTAAAGACTAGTGCTGCCGCTTTCAAGGAGCAGAACACAAATCCAGACGCTAATAAACAAATCCTGCTATGGCGTCCGACGAACCGTCAAACAGGCAAAGTGTCAAT
This sequence comes from Salvelinus alpinus, assembly GCF_045679555.1. NCBI lineage: Eukaryota > Metazoa > Chordata > Actinopteri > Salmoniformes > Salmonidae > Salvelinus > Salvelinus alpinus. Next base: position 76,327,629 of record NC_092093.1, read on the forward strand.
ACAGGACTTAGATCGGATCCTACTACACTGGCTCTGATGCTTGTCGGATATGGCAGGGCTTGCAAACTATCATGGATTACAAAAGGGAAACCCAGACACGAGCTGCCAAGTGACACGAGCCTAACAGACTAGGTAAATGCCTTCTATACTTGTATCGAGGCAAGCAACACCGAAACATGCATGAGAGCACCAGCTGTTCCAGACAACTGTGTGATCACGCTCTCTGTAGCAGATTTGAGTAAGACCTTTAAAAACAGGTTAACATTCAGACAGATTACAAGGACACGTACTTGGAGCATGTGATGACCCAACAACAAGTGTCTTCACTGACATTTTCAACCTCTCCCTGACCCATGTTTCAAGCAGACCACCATAGTCCCTGTGCCCAAGAACGCCAAGGTAACCTGTCTAAATGACTAGGTTGTGTTATTATTGTGTAGCACTCACATCCGTAGCCATGAAATGCTTTGAAAGGCTAGACATCAAAACCATCATCGCAGACACCCTGGAACCACTGCAATTCGCATACTGCCCCAACAGATCCACAGATGACACAATCTCTATTGCACTCTACACTACCCTTTCCCACCTGGACAAAATGAACACCTACGTGAGAATGCTGTTCATTGACTACAGCTCAGCATTGAACACTATAGTGCACTCCATGCTCATCACTAAGCTAAGGACCCTGGAATTAAACACCTCCCTCTGCAATTGGATACTGGTCTTTGAAGGTCGCCTGCAGGTGGTGATTATAGGCAACAACACATCCACTACGCTGACCCTCAACATGGGGGGCCCTCAGGGGTGTGTGCTTAGCCTCCTCCCCCTCCTACTACTCCCTGTTCACCCACGACTACATGGCCGCACACAACTCCAACATCATCATTAAGTTTGCTGACGACATGACGGTGATTGGCCTGATCACCGACGACAATGGGATAGCCTACAGGGAGGAGATCAGAGACCTGCCAGTGTGGTGCCAGGACAACAACCTCTCCCTTAACGTCAGCTGATTGGGGACTACAGGAAACGGAGGGCCGACTTCGCCCCCATTCACATCGACGGGGCTTTGGTGGAGACGGTCGAGAGCTTCAAGTTCTTCGGTTTCCATATCACTAAGGACCTATTATGGTCCAGACGGGACTGCACAGCCAAGTCTGGGACCAATAGGCTCCTGAACAGCTTCTACCTCAATGCCATAAGACTGCTGAACAGTTAATTAAACGACTACCTGGATTTTCTGCTTTTCTCCCCCCTACCTACATGTACTTCAATCAATCACCTAATCAAACCTACATGTACATACAGTACTACCTTAATCATTCGGGGTGGCAGGTAGCCTAGTGGTTAGAGCATTGGACTTGTAACATAAAGGTTGCAAGATCGGATCCCCAAGCTGACAAGGTAAACATCTGTCGTTCTGCTCCTGAACAAGGCAGTTAACCCACTGTTCCTAGGCCGTTATTGAAAATAAGAATTTGTTCTGAACCGAGTTGCCTAGTTATATAAAAGGCTAAAAAAACTAAATGTATCACCCCAACTACCTCCTTGTATATAGCCTCTTTATTCTGTTACTATTTCATTTTTATCTATTTGTTCATTTTCTTACTTTTAACTGCATTGTTGGGAATTGGCTCGTCATAAGTAAGTAAGCATTTCACGGTAAAGTCTACACTTGTTTTATTTGGTGCATGTGACATTTCATTTGATATGGACCAATATGTTACTGGGCTTAATTACAGAGAGGAAAATTATATCTGTCGGCATAATTTTCCCCCCATTCATTTTGGAGTAGAATGTATTTTTAGAAAGTCACCAGAACCTCTACATTTAATTTTTTGGGGCCTCATGACCTTTGCCACCACTGACAAATATATCCAGGTAGGAAAAATTAAACAATCATTGATTTGTTTTGTTGTTTAAGCTTGGACACTTCAAATTAAGTGAAAACGTTATGCCTATGTGTTTAAAAAGGAAAAGGCACTCGACAGGAATGTCATCATTTGAGCATTACACAGACATCACATGCGATTTGGTTATGCAGAAATGGTGCAAACAGCTGCCAATTACATCAGTTTATTAATTAAGAGCGTGCAGTATGCGGTCTTGTCCTTTCACATAACCAAATCAACTATGGACTATCAGAGACTGAGATGTGTCAAATACATCTGGATTTTTTAATAAACATATTTATTTTTGAAACACATGTCCCTTCCAGTGAGACTTACTGAACTGGCCATGGTTTGTCTGATAAATAGAGGCTGGCATGCCGGGCCCTGGTGGGACACTGCAAGGCGCTACCTCTTCTTTTATCTCTTCAACTTTTGGACCTGCTGGATCTGAAGACACTTTTCTGAGGAGAAAAACAAATTTGCAAAGACGACTGTGAAATAAATGTATTGCAGCTCTATTATTCTACACTTTAATTTAAAGTAATACCTGTATGGCTGTCTTCTGGGGGTAATCTCTCTCCTGTTGTGTGCATTAGAAACATCTTCGTTTGAGTTTCTGTCCTCTGATTTTGCGCTCCTTGTTGCTACCTGGGAAATTAAACCTTCCATTAACAGTTGATATGTCTGGCTTATATGCAAGTTAACAGCATCAGTCATCTGGAGACTATGCTTAGGGATGATGGACATCTGCAGATCATAACACTTTGAGGAATGTCTATCTCCATTTTAAATACCTGTGCTAGTGATGATAGCGAACCACTGCTGCCCTGCTCCTGCATTTGACAGGCGTTGCTTGCCATGATAATCGTCCTATAAAAAACAAAAAGGCGGGCAAATTAATGATTGGCTAATTCAAGTTCTTCGGTTTCCATGTCACTAAGGACCTATTATGGTCCTAGCAAGTGGTGCTAGCAAGGTTCACAATAGTCAACCATATTGTTTCCACTTTCAAGCTATCCTGTCCGTTGGCATGCTCAAGGTGGTGGTGGTGGCAGCTAAAGCTAGCAACCTAACATTACAGTTAGGCCACTGGATGTTACATTATTAGATTGGTACCGTCGCTAGCTAAGTAACAAGCTGAATAAGCAGTAGTTAGCTATTTACTAACTTAGCTAGGTAGCTAGCCGGGTAGTATCGTTTTTTCCCGCTAACTTACCAATAGATAGCGAATGCAGCCACTGATTAACGTTAAATCACTGATTACGCCGCGAATGGATGGTCTGAGAACCAATGCACACGTAACACCACGTCAGCTCTGATGCAGCTGAAATCTGCGAGGAACTCAATGGCGTCCTAACCAAATTCGAAAAGTACTGCGAATATAAATTAATTTAGCTGGCTGTGAACGGAGTCTAGGTGCGTTGTTGACTAATATGTGGCTAACTACCTCAAAATTAATATAAACAAATATCGCTGTCGATTAGAGTTAAATGGAAATTAACCGTATTTATTTAAAAATCATAATAGATCGTACGCGCGCGATGCATATCATTTAAAGTGTTTTTGATTGGACAGAGCTAACTTTCTTGGAACGTTGAACTCCTGCCGCCAAATCCCCATCCCAGTCAAACTGCTCACCCGATCTACCCTGTAACACCCATTCAGTGACTGTTTCACATGGTTGAGATTTGTCCGATCCGGAAGGCTCATCACCATTCAGGTCTGTGTTACTTTGTTACCACTTGTCCGTAGCTACTGTAGCTAAGCCTACTACTTGTAGCAGAGTATCGATCGACACGTCAATTAATAAAAGTGAGTAGCGAGCGACATCTGGTGGTTTTAGGTCAGTAAATCGACCCCTTTGGCTACAGACAGACTTCCCACCAACACAATACTGCCAAATATTTGTATAAGTATCTGTGAGAGATTGTTACATGAGATTACAATTTATATCTAACTTTGAAACTAAAGTACATATAATGTAATTCAGTCTAATTGTAATTGAATGTTGTTTATGTGCTAAGAGTATGTTATGTTCATTTTCAACATTTTGGGCAGACAGGTTCTAAATTGTAGATGCATCTCTGGATCTCCTAATTTAATAAAAATGTGCCTCTAGGCAAATACATTACATTGACACAGTGTAAAATCAAATATATGTGTATTTCGTGTAAATGTAATATGTTATGAATAGAACCTAAATAATGAATTAAGCAATGAATACAGTCACAGGTAAATGGCGCTGTATTCGTAACACTGCCTCGCGTTCCTTATTGCTTTTATAAAACTGTTACCAACATATTAAAGTAACAATGAATTACATATTTTCAAAGTTATTTTGATGAGTCAATTCATACAATTTCATTCTTCCACCAGAAAATATAGTCCGGACAAAAATCTGGTTGTTTGTTCTTTTGGTCATGTTGCTACAGACGCGAATGCAGTCATGAATTATTTTTGCATCGTTGCTATGCAAAAGGTTTTGTCACAGAAAGAACAATGAGTCAGATATTTCACCGGATGTATACATGTGAAGCATCCGGTTGGCGTTTCCACTCACTACCAAATATGGCCAGTGTTCGGCAGTGGGAGAAGATGGATTTTGGCAAACATTCTGCAAATTTTCTCATCGATGAAACATTTGATCTCCAATTTTTATGTTTCCAAAACTAGAATCGGTACCAAACAAAGTGGACTGCGTTTTGTAGACTTTACCCGTTGAAAAAGTTTTTTAAATTATTTTTATTATGCAAATACATGCTAGAACGAATCAATTGAACTAGGTCTGCCAACCTCCTTGCTTGTTCTGCACACTATGATGAATTTGCTCCCATTGGAAACGACAGGCTCTGGTCTATCTTGGGTTAGTTATAAAATTATTTGCACTGGTCGTCCATTCTAAACAAAATGGTTGCTATGCAGGCTGGATAAAGTTATTGTCACTCGCTAGCTAGTCACTCACGTCAAACAATGAACCTGGAATGACAGTACACTAGCTTTTTCGTTTGTTTGAGCTTTTTTCTATTAACAATTACTTGGATACTTCCATGATATTGACGTTGTTGCGTGATGGCTCAGAAAAAGTTGTCTTGTCTCCTCTGGGCACTGTTCACTCTATGTATGGTACTAAGAGATATTAACCCCGGCTGTACCAAACGAAATGTTAGACTGGAAGCAAGGGGAAATTATATGCGAGTTGAGATCAATACAAGAGATGATTCTGACAGCAACATGAACATGATATTCTCATTGAAGGCGCAGTGATACTTTTCAGATGGAACTGTTAGCAGGCATAGGTGTGTATTTGATGACCAATAGAGCACGGCTTGGAACTCTGCTCGTCCAATCAGCATCCAGGAGCCAAACAAGTTTTATACAGTATACAGTGTGACACAGTCAATATTCAAGACCACTTGAATGACACACAATTTTTAAAGTAGACTGGTTCTTAACCCTTCCAATCATACGAATAATAGTCTACCGTATATATTTTAGTATTTGTACTTCACATCTTGCATTTGTACATCTGAAGAAATGTACATTCGTTTTCATACGCATTCCTAAACGACTTTTTGCTCTACGTTACAGCTCCCTAACGGTTACCCGTAGTTGGTGCCGACACCATTACAAAATAGGGATGTTCTTGCCTTACAATCTTGTTTTTTTTTATAGGTGTTTGACTCGACGCCCTCTGTAATTGTGACTTTTATTAGATATACATGTTTTCATTGTGTACGATACACATTTACCTTCTCTGTTATTATTATATTAAATGCAAATAATTACTACTCCAATACAGTACACCCTACAGCTGATACAATGGTATTTTCCATAAGGTAGGGTAATGGAGAGCTGTAGCTAAGCGAAAGCGATCAAGCCTGTGACAGTGAAGAAACTTGACTTTTATTAACACATATTGGTTAGAGGTATGTATATATTGGAAATCTTCACGTAACCTTGTTGACATGTTTCTGTAAACCATGATACTGTGATGTAGCGTGTTGTCAGTGCAAATGTATTGAAGTCGCAGCTAGCTAGCTAACGTTAGGAAGCTACCCCAAATCGGTCGCTAGTTAGAAGTGCCAAGCTTTAACTGTATCTCTAAGCTAGCAGCTAGCTGCTATACCTAGCTAGATATTTTGGTGCTTCTTCCTAGCTACATGGTTAGTTAGTACATTTAAGACATTGTTCGAGAAAAAATATGACTGTTTGATATCAATGAGTAGCTAACTAAGCGAAATAGTTATGTCTGGAACATGTAGCAACATTCTGCGAAAGTGACAAGCTAGCTTGAATGACGAATGGAATGGATAGCTGCAAGCTAGCTAGCCAGGCCTAAAAAAAAGTATTGCGGGATATCTAACGTGAGCAGTAAACTCCTCTTGCTACCTGTGACAGTTCAACTCATGTCATGAATGACTGAATATTGTTAGCATATATCATTGCTGATGTAGTTAGCTAGCAACGTTGGGTAACATGATTACTGATTATTCTAGCGAAATGCATTGTTTGTCAATTAGTTTTCTAGTAACAGCCCGTGAATTTGGTGGAACAGTCGATTTTATTCCCTTTTTAACGTTACATGACACATTTGTGATATGGCTTTTAGTTTAAGTTGTTACATTAACTGTAATTTGTTCAATTAATGTCATTAACCTTGTTATCACAACACAATGTTTGAGATTGTAAGTGCAAACAGTACTTCTAATCAGAGTTAATATCATTATGCTACAGGCAGATCAGTAAATGATCTGTATTTCCAATTATTGTTTAATTATTGATACATATTATGTAACAGTTTATCCAATTTGAAGAGGAAAAATACCATTCATATTCGCAGTCTGATGTTGGACTGATTAAAATTGGAGTGTATATTAACTGATTTGACAACCATACATTATTCATCTGCTCTAATAATTCTCAAATAGTTTTCTCCAATATTACAGTGCTGTGCAATCACACCAATAACTGTTATTTCCCCCTCTTTATCTCAGCCTGAAGAAGAAGCCATACGATGTCCTTGAAGCCGCGGGTGGTGGACTTTGATGAAACATGGAACAAGCTACTGACGACAATCAAGGCTGTGGTGATGCTTGATTATGTGGAGAGGGCCACATGGAACGACAGATTCTCGTATCCTTTCCGTTTCAGCTCTACAGATTTTTTCTTTTCTTTTCGATAATGAGTTCCTGAACTGTCTTTTTTTTTTGCGTTTTAGTTTGCCTATGATTTAGGAGGCAAAAATGCCACTGGTCTGTGCTTACGTAGTCGAGCCATTAAAACAAGCCAAAGTTAACTTTGGGACATTTTCAAGTTCACGTGTCACTTTTTAAATAGAAAATAATGTCTGCGTGTTTTTCTAATTCAGTGTTACATATGAATGCGTTTGACTCCTTTACTCTAAAATCAGTGACATCTATGCCTTGTGTGTTGCTTACCCAGAGCCTCTGGGTGAAAAGTTGTACACAGAGACCAAGGTGTTCCTGGAGAACCATGTCAGACAGTTGTACAAGGTAAATACGATTCATCATTTGGGGGAAATATATTTGATCTGTTATCTACTAAATGTTAGTCCACTAAGCTATTGATTTCACTTGATTCAGAGAAATTTCCCATTGCTTAACATTGGATAGCCTAATAGCTGTATTTGTAGAGTGTCTGCTTTTCATTGAGGTGCCAAGGTATTAAACTTATATTCTTTGTCTGTAATTTCAGAAAGTTCTGGAGTCGGAGGAGAAGGTTTTAGTTATGTACCACAGATACTGGGAGGAGTATAGCAAGGGAGCAGACTACATGGATTGCTTGTACAGGTAATATCCATCAGCCTTTTTATGAATGTTTTGATGAATCCCGAGGAATAGGAGAGCCAATACACCAGGCTTGACTAAATCTGAAATAATACAGACCATCTTATATAAGTTCAGTCTTACTGTAAGCCTTATCTCTCCTATTGTTTATTGCCAGTAAACATGACTGTGTTTTGTAGGCGTTTTCCACAGAAATACGGTATGAGGTGCATGAGCACTGTAGTTACTGTGGAGTTCAGTCCTTCTTGCTTCTCCCATAGGCTCCCCACATTATTGGGGATTTTTACCTTGAAACGCTTGTCTTTGAAGTGCCAACAACCATTGACTGTTTCTGTGCGTGTCCTCTCCATTTGAAAATCAATACCCCATAGAGGTATTGGATCTATTTTTACAAGTGCACTTGGGCGGGTAATGTGTTTGTGTGTGTGTGGAATCTGATAGTACTGTAGTAGAGTACTGCTATTGTGTAGCTGCCAGCACTTATCACCCAGTCATGTCTATTTCCTGACCTACCCTGCCATTGTCACCTTATATAAAGAACACTGCCTCTTCTACAATTTAGGCTAAGCTACATTTTCTCAGGTGCAGATATTTTATATTTCAAATTGGTAGATGTTTTGGGAAATGTAAGACTTTGGCTACCTCACCACTGTGACAGCTTTAGATATCATCATTTTCTACAACAAGCTCCTCATCAATTTGAGAGGTAATTTAGCACGTTGTCATCCCATAATTTTGTATATATGAATTTGAGTTCATATCGCTTCTCATCACTGTCCTGCTGATGCTAAGTGGACAGCACAGCTGTGAAAACAACTTGTAGATAGTCTGACTGCCATCAGAGCCAGCATTTCTGTCTGCTATCTCTCTGTGGCCTGATAGGCCCTGGGAACTTGGCCATTCACACACTAGTGAATCTGTAGAGACCTATGGGTCGCCCATAGTGAGCTAGTCTTACCAACACTTTGGTAAAACTCTAGATAAGAGTTATCAAGTGTTATTATTTTAATATGATGTTGTATAATGTACTTTCTCTCCCCTTTTTCTAATGTAGGTACCTCAACACACAGTTCATCAAGAAGAACAAACTGACAGAGGCAGACTTGCAGTATGGCTATGGAGGGGTTGACATGAACGAACCACTTATGGAGATAGGAGAGGTAAGTCTCAATCATATCTTATTACTTACATTCTCAGTTATTCAGTACAAATGTCACAATATATCAGTTTGCATTTCTGAGTGCTTACATACAATATTATGTGCTCATACAATTCTCCTTACTGTAATTTCAGCTAGCACTAGACATGTGGAGGAAACTGATGATCGAGCCCTTGCAAGCTGTTCTGATACGGATGCTGCTGAATGAAGTCAAAAAGTTGGTTCTTGGTTTATATGTACAGTAGTTATTGGTTCAAATGTGCACTGATTATACAAGGCTAGCATTGGAGGAGAAGCTCTTGAGGTGAAATGCACAGTTCTCGTATTTAGTGATTTGTTATTGTCATAATGACTTGGCCTAAAGGTTCGTTTTTGTGAAGATAAAGAAAGAACCTTTTGCTCTGTTCTGACATATAGTATTGTTGTAGCAGGCTAATCCAGTTTAGGTTATTACTGTTAGGTTATTTATTGAAATGAAATTGAAAACCACAAGTCACCTTTTACTCTTTTAATTCAAATATTTTGCAAGATACATGTAAATGCTCAATGGAAATGGAGTCACCCCTAATGGAGCGTGTTCTCTTCCAGTGACCGGTGCGGCGAGGACCCTAATCAGAAAGTAATCCATGGTGTTATCAACTCCTTTGTTCATGTTGAACAGTACAAGAAAAAGTTTCCTCTCAAGGTGAGTAAGCATCTGTCATATGTTGGTTTCTAGATATTTCTGGACAGTGGTAATTTCTGTTTGCTCTATAGCCTGTTTTCCCACAGTGAATTATTTCCTTTTAAGTTAGCTTGGAGTCGATAGTCTTGAAACTCGTTTTTCTATATAGCAACAATGCCGTTGAATAATTGAAACTGTTCATGCTTGCTTTTGTTAATGAATGTACAGTATACTGAATGTCCATGCCGATGTGTGTGTTCTCTAAACTCACTCGTGGCTTTTCCTATGTTTCAGTTTTATCAGGAAATCTTCGAAGGGCCATTTCTGACGAAAACAGGAGAGTATTACAAACAGGAAGCTTCCAATTTACTGCAAGAGTCCAACTGCTCACAGTATATGGAAAAGGTAAGATGGCTGTAGTAAGTCCACCTAATAGAGATCCATAGTGCTCTATGAATTATAGGATCTCTATGGTCTAACTGTTCACAGTAGCTTTATGGAAAAGGTAAGATGTCTGACGGACAGGTAGTGTAGTTCACTTCCTTGTTACATTTACATTTAAGTCATTTAGCAGACGCTCTTATCCAGAGCGACTTACAAATTGGTGCATTCACCTTATGATATCCAGTGGAACAACCACTTTACAATAGTGCATCTAACTCTTTTAAGGGGGGGGGGGGGGGTTAGAAGGATTACTTTATCCTATCCTAGGTATTCCTTAAAGAGGTGGGGTTTCAGGTGTCTCCGGAAGGTGGTGATTGACTCCGCTGACCTGGCGTCGTGAGGGAGTTTGTTCCACCATTGGGGTGCCAGAGCAGCGAACAGTTTTGACTGGGCTGAGCGGGAACTGTACTTCCTCAGAGGTAGGGAGGCGAGCAGGCCAGAGGTGGATGAACGCAGTGCCCTTGTTTGGGTGTAGGGCCTGATCAGAGCCTGAAGGTACGGAGGTGCCGTTCCCCTCACAGCTCCGTAGGCAAGCACCATGGTCTTGTAGCGGATGCGAGCTTCAACTGGAAGCCAGTGGAGAGAGCGGAGGAGCGGGGTGACGTGAGAGAACTTGGGAAAGTTGAACACCAGACGGGCTGCGGCGTTCTGGATGAGTTGTAGGGGTTTAATGGCACAGGCAGGGAGCCCAGCCAACAGCGAGTTGCAGTAATCCAGACGGGAGATGACAAGTGCCTGGATTAGGACCTGCGCCGCTTCCTGCGTGAGGCAGGGTCGTACTCTGCGAATGTTGTAGAGCATGAACCTACAGGAACGGGTCACCGCCTTGATGTTAGTTGAGAACGACAGGGTGTTGTCCAGGATCACGCCAAGGTTCTTAGCACTCTGGGAGGAGGACACAATGGAGTTGTCAACCGTGATGGCGAGATCATGGAACGGGCAGTCCTTCCCCGGGAGGAAGAGCAGCTCCGTCTTGCCGAGGTTCAGCTTGAGGTGGTGATCCGTCATCCACACTGATATGTCTGCCAGACATGCAGAGATGCGATTCACCACCTGGTTATCAGAGGGGGGAAAGGAGAAGATTAATTGTGTGTCGTCTGCATAGCAATGATAGGAGAGACCATGTGAGGATATGACAGAGCCAAGTGACTTGGTGTATAGCGAGAATAGGAGAGGGCCTAGAACAGAGCCCTGGGGGACACCAGTGGTGAGAGCACGTGGTGCGGAGACAGATTCTCGCCACGCCACCTGGTAGGAGCGACCTGTCAGGTAGGACGCAATCCAAGCGTGGGCCGCGCCGGAGATGCCCAGCTCGGAGAGGGTGGAGAGGAGGATCTGATGGTTCACAGTATCAAAGGCAGCCGATAGGTCTAGAAGGATGAGAGCAGAGGAGAGAGAGTTAGCTTTAGCAGTGCGGAGCGCCTCCGTGACACAGAGAAGAGCAGTCTCAGTTGAATGACTAGTCTTGAAACCTGACTGATTTGGATCAAGAAGGTCATTCTGAGAGAGATAGCAGGAGAGCTGGCCAAGGACGGCACGTTCAAGAGTTTTGGAGAGAAAAGAAAGAAGGGATACTGGTCTGTAGTTGTTGACATCGGAGGGATCGAGTGTAGGTTTTTTCAGAAGGGGTGCAACTCTCGCTCTCTTGAAGACGGAAGGGACGTAGCCAGCGGTCAAGGATGAGTTGATGAGCGAGGTGAGGTAAGGGAGAAAGTCTCCGGAAATGGTCTGGAGAAGAGAGGAGGGGATAGGGTCAAGCGGGCAGGTTGTTGGGCGGCCGGCCGTCACAAGACGCGAGATTTCATCTGGAGAGAGAGGGGAGAAAGAGGTCAAAGCACAGGGTAGGGCAGTGTGAGCAGAACCAGCGGTGTCGTTTGACTTAGCAAACGAGGATCGGATGTCGTCGACCTTCTTTTCAAAATGGTTGACGAAGTCATCAGCAGAGAGGGAGGAGGGGGGAGGAGGATTCAGGAGGGAGGAGAAGGTGGCAAAGAGCTTCCTAGGGTTAGAGGCAGATGCTTGGAATTTAGAGTGGTAGAAATTGGCTTTAGCAGCAGAGACAGAAGAGGAGAATGTAGAGAGGAGGGAGTGAAAGGATGCCAGGTCCGCAGGGAGGCGAGTTTTCCTCCATTTCCGCTCGGCTGCCCGGAGCCCTGTTCTGTGAGCTCGCAATGAGTCGTCGAGCCACGGAGCAGGAGGGGAGGACCGAGCCGGCCTGGAGGATAGGGGACATAGAGAGTCAAAGGATGCAGAAAGGGAGGAGAGGAGGGTTGAGGAGGCAGAATCAGGAGATAGTTACCCGCTGCTCTCTGTTTTATTCTTTGTACATAGAATCCAAGGGCTCTACTGTTCTCTGTTGTGACCCTAAGAAATACTGTTGTCTCATTGGAAGCATGTAGTCAAACCGTTGATGTTCGGGTATTATAAATTATGAATTCAGTTAAATAGTGGGCCCTTTCATAGCTACAAATGGATATTGTGTATTTTGCTGTGTGTTCTTGGTGTTAGTTTATCAGAGGCTCGGTGACTCTTGGAGCAGCTGTACACAGGCATTGCTCTGCTGTGAGTCTGCGGAGACCCATGGAGCAACAAGCTGTAGCACCGTCAGAGTTTAATCTGTGTATTACTGTTTGACTGACTGACTCTAATGAAAAGAGATCACAGACAGTCCCTTACATTAGCTAGCTAACTCGCATCATGGCTGCCGCCTCGTGTGTCTGAAATGGCACCCTACTCACTATAAACTGTAGTCCACTACTTATGGGCTTTGTGGGAAAGTAGTGCACTAAATAGGGAGAAGGGTGCCATTTGGGACTTGGCCTCTGTTCACGAATGGACCTGTAAATCGGTGATCTGATAGCCCTTTAACCAGGATAAACACCACACTGGCTTTAAAAGGCAATGGGGCAGTCGGCAGTGTGTAGGAATGTCTGGCCATCTGTTGTTGTGCTGAGCGTGACTGAAGTCCCTATAAATGTGATATGCCTCGCTCGCTGCCCTGGCCTGCGGTTCTCATGTCCAGACCAGCCTAACGCGATCAAACTGAGGAAGCTTTCTGTTTCAGAAAACCCCTGCCGCATTAGCGTTCCTTTAGCTGCTTTTAGCAACACTAGTATTTGCACACTAGAGTTGCTAGGAATTAGCTTCCAAAAAAACAGAATAGTGTGCCGGAAGTCAACGTTAAATAACACTTAATTTCAACTTACTCTGCTGATCTTCCATAGGGTTGGGCCTTATATAGGGGGGAAATTGATACAAAAACATCTAATAGAACATAAATGAAAGACTTTCCAAACGGGCGTCTGTTGTAGACCCATTTCCTCTCTACTTACCTCATGTCAAAGTAAAAGTCCTGAATGTGTGCCATATCGGCACTAAAAAATAACTTGTGGGGGACATTTATTTTTGACATGATGTAAGCAGAGAGGAACTGACCTCACCTAGGAACTGCATGGGTCTACAGCAGATCCACGTTTGGAAATTCTGTTTAATTATACGTTCCATTTTATGTTTTTTGGCAGTCATTCAGCCCTATTGGGCCTGGGCCAGTTAGCAAGTAGCGTCTTTGACATGTGCATAATTAACTGTATTTAACAAATTAATCAATCCAATGTGTTCCCTTCCCTCCCTGACTCCACCTAGGTTTTAGGACGGTTGAAAGACGAGGAGGTGCGATGTCGAAAGTACCTGCATCCCAGCTCCTACGCCAAAGTCATCCACGAATGCCAGCAGAGGATGGTGGCGGACCACCTGCAGTTCCTCCATGGGGAGTGTCAGAATATCATCCGCCAGGAGAAGAGAGACGGTCAGTCAGGTTACAGGAGCGACGGTCAGTTTGTTTGATACTAATAGATCCAGGGGCTGGCTTAGACTGTATTACTGTAGTTTGATGGTCAGTCTGTAGTTTGATGGTCAGTCTGTAGTTTGATGGTCAGTCTGAGAGTTAGGACAGTCTCTAAATTAGATGGTCAGTCTGTACTTACACTGAACAAAAATATAAACGCAACATGCAACAATTTCAAAGATTGTACTGAATTACAGTTCATATAAGGAAATCAATCCGTTTAAATTCATTAGGCCCTAATCCATGGATTTTGATGGTCACAAAATCCATGGATTTTGATGGTTACCTTTAAAAAAAAAAGTTAAGTGCGTGGATCAGAAAACCAGTCGGTATCTGGTGTGACCACCATTTGCCTCATGCAGCGCGACACATCTTAACATAGAGTTGATCAGGCTGTTGATTGTGGCCTGTGGAATGTTGTCCTACTCTTCAAGAGCTGTGCGAATTTACTGGATATTGGCGGGAACTGGAACATGCTGTCATACATGGAGATTCAAAGCATCCCAAACATGCTCAATGGGTGACATGTCTGGTGAGTATACAGGCCAGAACAGAGACATTTTCGTCATCAAGGAATTGTGCACAGATCCTTGCAACATGGGGTTGTGCATTATCATGTTGAAATGTGGTGATGGTGGCGGATTAATTGTACAACAATGGGCCTCGGGATCTTGTCATGGTATCTCTGTGCATTCAAATTGCCTTCGATTCAATTGTGTTCGCTGTCTAGTTTATGCCTGCCAATACCATAACCCCACCGCCACCAGGGGGCACTCTGTTCACAATGTTGACATCAGCAAATAGCTCGCCACACAACGCCATACACACTGTCTGCCATCTGCCCGGTACAATTGAAACCGGGATTCATCCATGAAGAGCACACTTCTCCAGCGTGCCAGTGGCCATCGAAGGTGAGTATTTGCCCACTGAAGTCAGTTACAATGCCAAACTGCAGTCAGGTCAAGACCCTGATGAGGACGACAAACATGCAGATGAGCTTCCCTGAGACGGTTTATGACAGTTTGTGCAGCAATTCCTTCAGTTGTGCAAACCAATAGTTTCATCAGCTGCCCGGGTGGCTGGTCTCAGACGATCCTGCAGGTGAAGAAGCCGAATGTGGAGGTCCTGGGCTGGCGTGGTTACACATGGTCTGCAGTTGTGAGGCCGGTTGGACGCACTGCCAAAATTTCTAACGTCTCGATCACACCGACAACGTCATTGCATATCCAATGGAACGCTGCGTTTGCCTTGCAGCATTGTGTTACAGAGGCAGTGCGTTCTGTGTGGTGCATACGCTGGATTTATCGAATGTATGCATCGAACTGTATGTGTAGACGGCTTGACAGAAATGGTAGTAGAAGGTGAATGTTGAACTTTTGCTGCACACACATCCAGATGATGCTGCATATGATTTTGCGCAAAGACGCTATTGGTGTGAACAATGCATAAAACAATTTGAGGCGGCTTATGGTCAAAAAAATTCTCTGCCAACAGCTCTGGTGGACATTCCTGCAGTCAGCATGCCAATTGCATACTCCCTCAACTTGACATCTGTGGCATTGTGTTCTGTGACACAACTGCACATTATAGAGTCGCCTTTTATTGTCCCCAGCACAAGGTGCACCTGTGTAATGATTATGCTGTTTAATCAGCTTCTTGATATGCCACACCTGTCAGTCAGGTGGATGGATTATCTTGGCAAAGGAAAAAATGCTCACTAACAGGGATGTAAGCAAATTTGTGCACAGAATTGGAGAGAAATAAGCTTTTAGTACGTACAGTTGAAGTCGGAAGTTTACATACACCTTAGCCAAATACATTTAAACTCAGTTTTTCACAATTCCTGACATTTAATCCCAGTAAAAAGGATCACCACTTTATTTTAAGAATGTGAAATGTCAGAATAATAGTAGAAAGTGATTTATTTGAGCTTTTATTTCTTTCATCACATTCCCAGTGGGTCAGAAGTTTACATACACTCATTTAGTATTTGGTAGCATTGCCTTTAAATTGTTTAACTTGGGTCAAACGTTTCAGGTAGCCTTCCACAAGCTTCCCACAATAAGTTGGGTGAATTTTGGCCCATTCCTCCTGACAGAGCTGGTGTAACTGAGTCAGGTTTGTAGGCCTCTTTGTTCACACACTTTTTCAGTTCTGCCCACAAATTTTTTATAGGATTGAGGTCAGGGCTTTGTGATGGCCACTCCAATACCTTGACTTTGTCGTCCTTAAGCCATTTTGCCACAACTTTGGAAGTATGCTTGGGGTCATTGTCCATTTGGAAGCCCCATTTGCGACCAAGCTTTAACTTCCTGACTGATGTCTTGAGATGTTTCTTCAATATACCCACCAAATTTTCCTCCTCATGATGCCATCTATTTTGTGAAGTGCACCAGTTCCTCCTGCAGCAAAGCACCCCCACAACATGATGCTGCCACCACTGTGCTTCACGGTTGGGATGGTGTTCTTTGGCTTGCAAGCTTCCCCCTTTTTCCTCCAAACACATGGTCATTATGGCCAAACGGTTCTATTTTTGTTTCATCAGACCAGAGGACATTTCTCCAAAAAGTACAATCTTTGTCCCCATGTGCAGTTGCAAACCGTAGTCTGGCTTTTTTTATGGAGGTTTTGGAGCAGTGGCTTCTTCCTTGCTGAGCTGCCTTTCGGGTTATGTCGATATAGGACTCGTTTTCCTGTGGATACAGATACTTTTGTACCTGTTTCCTCCAGCATCTTCACAAGGTCCATTGCTGCTGTTCTGGGATTGATTTGCACTTTTCTCACCGAAGTACGTTCATCTGAAAGGAGACAGAACTCGTCTCCTTCCTGAGCGGTATGACCGCTGCGTGGTCCCATTGTGTTTATATTTGCGTACTATTGTTTGTACAGATGAACGTGATACCTTCAGGCGTTTGGAAATTGCTCCCAATTCTGGATGAACCAGACTTGTGGAGGTCTACAATTTTTCTTCTGAGGTCTTGGCTGATTTCTTTTGATTTTCCCATGATGTCGAGCAAAGGGGCACTGAGTTTAAAGGTAGGCCTTGAAATACATCCACAGGTACACCTCCAATTGACTCAGGCTAATTGACATCATTTATCAGAAGCTTCTAAAGCTGTGACATCATTTTATGGAATTTCCCAAGCTGTTTAAAGGCACAGTCAACTTGGTGTATGTAAACTTCTGACCCACTGGAATTGTGATAGATTATTTCACTTTTAATTCAATGTGTCTGTCTGTGAACAAATTACTTGTGTCATGCACAAAGTAGATGTCCTAACCGACTTGCCAAAACTATAGTTTGTTAACAAGACATTTGTGGAGTGGTTGAAAAATGAGTTTTAATGACTCCAACCTAAGTGTATGTAAACTTCCGACTTCAACCGTATTGAACATTTCTGTGATCTTTTATTTCAGCTCATGCAACATGGGACCAACACTTGTTGCGTTTTATAATTTTGTTCAGTGTAGATGGGCAGTATAGTTAGATGGTCAGTCTGTAGTTAGATGGTCAGTCTGGTAGCTACTAGCTTATAGATCCAGGGGCTGGCTTAAAGCCAGTGTTAATTAAGCACAGGTCATCCTTTCTTTGGCGATTGAGCAGGCTGTATTTGACCTGGCTGGCTAAATACCATATGTTTCTGGCCGATTACCATACCAAATAGCTATCAGATTTCAAATTGACCATAGAACATCCAGCTGTGGCTGACTGAAGAGCTCCATAACACCCCCGCCATCTCTTCCTCTCTCTCCCCCCTACAGACATGGCTAACATGTACACCCTGCTGCGAGCCGTGTCCAGTGGTTTACCTCACATGATCCAGGAGCTCCAGGTTCATATCCACGACGAGGGCATCCGAGCCACCAGTAACCTCTCTCAGGAAAACGTACGTCACATCTCCACCAAGTTATCACTCTACATTATCAGTATGCATGATCAGATGATGTTTTTATATTTTACATTATTTTACAATACAAAACATACACTAACAGCATACAGACTCACACCAACATCAACGACATCACACCTGCCCAGACCCACCTGCTCACACCCCCATCTCCAGCGCCCGCATCACTCTCCGCCTCATGGCCTCAAACTGCACCATTTTGTTTCTCTCTGTCACCCACACACTTTCAACATTTAAGATAAGAAAGCATTTGACCTTTCCATTGTGTTAATTATGGAGGATTGGTTGATTTCCAGTTTTTAAGTATAAATTTTTTCACGATGATTGGCAAGAAAAGTATCGTCCAATCCTTCGGTATCTCACTGCACCCTCATTTGCCATGTCTTATAATATGCAGACAGACGGATTACATTGTAATACTTCTGACAGTCATCTTTCAAACTGCGTCCGTAACTTTTGGAAGAAGTTCCTAGAAGTAATGGATTATTGAGTCATTATTAGTTTTCCACTTAAGACATGACTCTGCCATTGTGCTGTACAATTTGGGAATGTAGTATCTTTTATAATATATTCTATACATTCGTTTTATACTGGATTAAGCATACATTTTTTGTTAACTGTAATTTCGTAAGTTATGTTCCAACCTCAGTTATTTTTACATCTTGGTTCCAATAGTTCATCTTTTTTTTTTTTTTGTCAGGCTCTGCAAGGTTTTGCATATCTAACCTTTCATATGTGTATCCTTTTCTGACTCCAATATTTGACTCGGATGATCATTATCATAAACCTGATATGACAAGAATAACCAGTAACCCGTCTCAGTAAAACGACAGTCCTAGATGGGTTGTTTTGGGGGCTTAAAACACTAGCTATACGTGATCAAGATTATCAATAACTCACGGCTAACACACACACACAACCCTTTAAACCCCCTATGCTCCTTTAAATCCCCTCTTTCAAAGTCACTGAGGTCTCTTCTAGCCATGGTAGTCAAAATAATGGGCAACTTGGCATTTTTATACATGACCCTAAGCATGATGGAATGCTAATTGCCACACCGTTACCATATTTCTACAATTTATCTTCTTAAAATGTGATTTTAACCTTATCCACACTGTTTACCTTATGCCTAACCCTAACTGTAAATTAAGACCAAAAAGCAAATTTTTGTTCAATTTGTTTTAATATAGGCAGTTTTGACTAATGGAAACAAAGCACCTGCTTTCAATATACTTTATATCCCTGATTTACTCAGGTGTTTCCTTTATTTTGGCAGTTACCGGTATCTGATTATATCGCTAACATAATATAACAGGCCACTGCTAAACCTCCTGTTGTTTCATTTGGTTCCCTCCCCAGATGCCAACCCTGTTTGTGGAGTCCGTGTTGGAGGTTCACAGTAAATTCGTTCAGCTCATTAACACAGTGCTGAATGGGGATCAGCACTTCATGAGCGCACTTGATAAGGTATTATCATTATGACTCCCTGGCAAAATCACAATGTGGACACTAGACCGTTAATACCAGTAGGTGGTGGCAGTGAGATGTTTGTCTTCACTATAGGATGTGCTTCCAGATTGTTCCTCACTCCCTGCGGGAAAGAATCAAGTTTGTATATATGAAGGCTCTTCGTTGGTTAAATCATAACTGTTAACTCTTGGTATAAATTGATGTCTAAGCTGTAGATGTACTGAAACTGAGGATGTAAAATGACTGCCTCGTTTGATCCTCCCCAGGCTTTGACGTCAGTGGTGAACCACAGGGAGCCCAAATCCATCTGCAAAGCACCTGAACTGGTGAGGCTCATTCATGACACCTGAGGTTTGGACATGTGTGGTGTTATAAGATCATACCCTGGTAATAGACAAAGTTAAAACCCTGTGCACAGCAGTGGGTCTAGATCTCTACTACTTTACCTGTGTGTTTGTTTTTTATTTTTTTAGACCATAGTAATGTCTGACCATGTGGTGTTTTGCTCTTTATCCATATAGCTCGCCAAGTATTGTGACAATCTGCTGAAGAAGTCTGCAAAGGGAATGACAGAGAACGAGGTGGAAGACAAGCTGACCAGCTTCATTACCGTGTTCAAGTACATAGATGACAAGGACGTTTTTCAAAAGGTAGCTGGCAGACGGGCATTAGCATCATTATCTCACATGACCAGGGATATCGACTGCTAGTATGGCTGCTTTTTATTCCTTCCAGACTGAATTTGTGATTCACTAAAGAGCATTAAACAAACAGATGTTTTTTTTTATTTGGAAGCTGAGATAATGAATTGGTGTTTTGTTTTCAACTTAATTATGTTTTTCACTCTCTCTTTTTCTCTCCCTCCTTTCTTTCTTTCGCACAGTTTTATGCAAGAATGTTAGCAAAGAGGTTAATACACGGGCTGTCTTTGTCCATGGACTCAGAAGAAGCCATGATCAACAAACTAAAGGTGAAATAAGACTCTTTTCAACTTTAGCAGGCGCCAGTTAAGGTCTTTCTTGCATAAAGTAAGCTTTTTCCAAGACCGAAAGGCTTCTGACGTGTGGGATAATCTCCTGTTTCTGTAACGGCAAAAACCTTGACGTACAAGTACACTCCCTGGACAAGATGCTAACGGAATGCCAATAATTCATGCCATAATTAAGCATCACTCTCTAAACTGTCAGTTTTTCTCTTTAAAATACTTTTCCACATAACTCTCAAACCAACCCTAAAGCAGTGGTATTTAGTCAGAGTTGCGACACCTAGTGCGATCGTAGGGGAACTGCAGAGGGGTAGACAAAATAAAAAACGTTTATAAAAAAAAAAATAAAAAAAAACGTTTATATATAAAAAAAAATTGTCTATGGAACAATATACAAATGTTTTTGAGAAAGATTATAAAAAATAAAAATAAAAATTGGGTAAATGTATTTTTGGTTTATTTTATTTTTAATAAGAGATCAAGATGTAATGAATTTAAGGTTATTGTTGATGTAAACATTTTAATTTTATGATTTTATGGGTCATGGGTCGGGTCGCGAGAAATTCTTGATGGGAAAAATGTGGTCATCGCTGAAAGAGTATGAATATCACTGCCTCCAAGACGTCCTCCAGTGATTTTTTTTATTTATTTTTACATTTACTGTTGAAAAGCGATATTTCAAGTATAAATACAGTAAAGTAAACGCACTAAATGGTAAAAATTGTGTTTTTTTAACACAACTGCAAACTTCAAGGAGTAGACATTCAATGAGTTGGTCTTATGGGAATCCGTGATGTCATCGACCTCCCCTTGAGGAACAATAGAGGAGCATTAGAGAACAAAAGAGGAAGGCCCCTCCCCCACACACACTTCTCCCTCTCCCCTGTATCACCCTGTGAACTCACTCTCCCCCCTGCAGCAAGCGTGTGGCTACGAGTTCACGAGCAAGCTCCACAGAATGTACACAGACATGAGCGTCAGCGCAGACCTGAACAACAAATTCAACAACTTCATCAAGACCCAGGAATCACCGGTCGAACTGGGCATCAGCTTCCAGATCTACGTATTACAGGTGAGAGGTGGTTGTTACTAGGGCTGGGAATTGCCAGGGACCTCGCAATACGATATTATCACCATACTTACAGTAGGTGCTGGTACGATTATTGTGATTATCACGGTTCTATATGTATTTCGATTCGTTTTTCCAAACATATTGCTCACTATATGAATGCTGCAGAGAGACGAGAGAGCATGATGAAAATGAGTTTTGATCAGTCAGGGAAATTAAGTGCTGAAAACATGTTGGCTCACTATTTAAAAAGATTGAGAACAAGCTATAGAATGAAAAATACAGGTGTTTTAAAATGTATCCCCCCCAAATCAGTAGTTGTTACTGTCACATCATAGAATAGAATAACTTTGTTTTTCCTGAGAGGAAACTTCTGGAGTGGTGTTTTTTTTTTTTAAATTAACATAGGCTAGGCATACTTGAGGTTACACATATAACACAAAACAGAGGACAGAGTGGACAAATGACATCATAGCCATTACCAATAGTACAACTGGACTCCCTGCTAGGAAAGAAAACACCAATGTGTTTTTTTCCCCAATAAATTGGTTGTTGTGTCAGTACTGTGAAACAGGGTAATTGGTGAATTATCTGTGGTTTTTAAAGTCGTTTTTAAAGATTAGGCAACTTCAGGCATGTTTGCTGTGAGAAGCTCAATGACTATGGTGGTGGAGATATCTTACCGTGTGTGTCTGCGCGCGTGTGTGTCGTCTCGTTGCAGGCAGGAGCCTGGCCCCTCACGCACGTCCCCTCCTCTACCTTTGCCATCCCACAAGAGCTGGAGAAGAGTGTTCAGATGGTGAGTAGTGGTTCAGGAGACGTGGTTGTTTAGAGAGGGCCGTGCCCATAGAGATATAACCGTATCTTTCTGTGGTTCCCAAAGATTACACATGGCTGTTCAACAAAACTGCAGATGTTAATCTTATGTCATTCTGACATGATTGTTTTTCTCTGCAGTTTGAGTTGTTCTATAATCAGCACTTCAGCGGGAGGAAGTTGACCTGGCTGCACTATCTCTGCACAGGTAGAGACACACACACACACACACACACACACACGTATATACAGCAGATAATGGTAGTACAGATACCCAGTGCAAAAGATGTGGAATGTTTAGTTGGCAGCAGTTGGGAAGAGTTTGGTAATTTGAGCCAAAGGTGAGAGTTGTTACTAGGAAACCATACACAAAATGTATAATTTTACCAAATATTTAGGAAAAGGTCATCATTTCATTGAGTATGTGAAGGAAGAAACAAAATGGAAAAATTGGTAAACAAGTTAGGTCCAAAAAACAGATTTTCACCAAGTCAAATTAATTTGTGTTAATAGGTTTCAAGATGCTTGAATCTAAGTAGATCATTTTAAGATTGTTCTATACATCAGTTGGGGTCTCTATAAGCTACAATATGAGGTACTTAACCTAGCATAAAAGTGCATCCTTCTAGCTGTGGGCTAATATAGTCAAAATGTTTGCCTTGGTAAGTTGATCCAATGGCAAGTTGAGCAAATTTAATTTAAGTGTTTTCTTCCCAGGCGTAATGGCACATTGTCGCTGGGACATGAGGTAACAAGGCCTGGCCTATGTTAAAAGTGTAAAAAAATAAATAAAAAAAAGTACAGTGTTTGTTAGGTGTTAAAATTATTAAAAGACAAAAAAGCGATTGCATTGTGTTTGGGAAGTATAATATTTCATTCAGTACAGACATTTGAAGAGGGCTTAATTTACCCTGTCCCAGGGCTCAACTTACCCCATACCACTTTTTTTTAGACAAGCTATGTTTTCAAAACTAATGTTTACATGAATTCGGATTATTTCCAGGGATGCACAACATCCTGAAACATATGTAGATATCTTTGTTATATTTCCATTGACAGAGTGATGCTGAATATAAACTGGATCAACTTACCCCCCACTCTCCCTACCTTATGTTTCACTGAAACTGAAATCGCATCCATAGCTCAACAAGAGTAACAGGGTGAGACTTCTGTAGTCTGAAATGGATTGTCTGTATGCACTGCAGGGCGTTTTATCCCAAATCAGGGTGACACTACTACAGGTCCATGTTAGAGAGGCTTGGATTCTACCTAACACTGAGCTGCACCTGGCACTGCTACTACATGATCCATGAAATCACACAGCGCTAAGACCGTGATGACTCCTTCAAACATTACAACAGCATCCCCACACAAACACTGCAATTAATGGATTGGAACTAAATCCCTCTTTGCAGTTACAAGAATACCCAGAGAACACAGGATTGGGGATTACTTTTGTCTGATTTCTCCTTGGTTTTTCTTACATGCTGTTATCAGTAGGTGTGGTGAATTAGATGGTGGTATTGATATACAGCATTGGTGGTGATGATAATGATTGGCACCCCTCTTCTTCAGGTGAGGTGAAGATGAACTATCTCTCCAAGCCCTACGTTGCCATGGTGACCACCTACCAGATGGCGGTGCTGCTGGCGTTCAACAACAGTGAGACGGTGTGTTACCAAACCAACGTGTTTAGTGGAAATGGGCTGTCTTAACTGTGCCTTAACTAAGTAGTTACTTAGATCACTATCATATCCTAACAGGTAGGCTACAAGGAGCTCCAGGACTCCACCCAGATGAATGAGAAAGAGCTTCAGAAGACCATCAAGTCCCTGCTGGATGTCAAGATGCTCAACCACGACTCCCAAAAGGTCAGGGGTCAGGTGTCAGCAGCCACAGAGTCACCCGGAGATCTGGAGTCAGCAGGGTCTTCTTTATTGGTTAGGAGGATTTAAAAGTAGCTCATCTTGGCATTTGTGTTAATCCTCAGTCCTTTTGGATACTCTCATCAGTCAGCGGGTAACTATTTTTCTCGTCTTCAGGAGGAAATCGAGGCAGAGTCCACATTTTCACTAAATATGAGTTTCACCAGTAAAAGAACGAAGTTCAAGATCACAACGTCAATGCAGAAAGACACACCACAGGTACAGTACCCTATACCCTTGATAGCTCATCCAACAATGCAAACACATCTGCTGTCAATATGTCTGCCTCTGTGTAAAGCCCTATTTCTGTGTTTCCAACCCTGCAGGAGATGGAGCAGACGAGGAGTGCAGTGGACGAGGACCGCAAAATGTATTTACAAGCTGCTATAGTGAGAATCATGAAGGCACGCAAAGTGCTCAGACACAATGCCCTCATACAGGAGGTGAGTTTTAATGTCTCACACGTCCAACCATGTACAGGGGATCGACACACCCTCGTAAAACTGACTATCCTACCGATCCTCGACTTCGGCGATGTCATTTACAAAATAGCCTCCAACACTCTACTCAACAAATTGGATACAGTCTATCACAGTGCCATCCGTTTTGTCACCAAAGCACCATATACTACCCACCACTGCGACCTGTACTCTCTCGTCGGCTGGCCCTCGCTTCATACTCGTCGCCAAACCCACTGGCTCCAGGTCATCTACAAATCTTTGCTAGGTAAAGCCCCGCCTTATCTCAGTTCACTGGTCACCATAGCAGCACCCACCCGCAGAACGCGCTCCAGCAGGTATATTTCACTGGTCACCCCCAAAGCCGACACCACTTTTGGCCGCCTTTCCTTCCAGTTCTCTGCTGCCAATGACTGGAACGAACTGCAAAAATCACTGAAGCTGGAGACACTTATCTCCCTCACTAACTTCAAGCACCAGCTGTCAGAACAGCTTACAGATCATTGCACCTGTACATAGCCCATCTGTAAATAGCCCACCCAACTACCTCATCCCCATACTGTATTTATTTCTTTATTTTGCTCCTTTGCACCCCAGTATCTCTACTTGCACATTCATCTTCTGCACATCTATCACTCTAGTGTTTAATTGCTATATCGTAATTACCTCGCCACTATGGCCTATTTTATTGCTTTACCTCCCTTATTTTACCTCATTTGCACACACTTTATATAGACTTTTTCTACTGTATTATTGACTGTATGTTTGTTTATTCCATGTGTAACTCTGTGTTGTATGTGTCGAACTGCTTTGCTTTATCTTGGCCAGGTCACAGTTGTAAATGAGAACTTGTTCTCAACTAGCCTACCTGGTTAAATAAAGGAGAAATACAAAAAATAAATAAATAAAAACACAAGTTACTGTACACACGCTGTACAGACGCCTGAGATAGAGGGAGACACTAGCCTGGTCCCAGATCTGTTTGTGCTGTCTTGTCAATGGCCAAAGGAGTTTTCTACGCCGCAC
The DNA here is from genome assembly GCF_045679555.1 of Salvelinus alpinus. Lineage (NCBI taxonomy): Eukaryota > Metazoa > Chordata > Actinopteri > Salmoniformes > Salmonidae > Salvelinus > Salvelinus alpinus. Next base: position 76,353,099 of record NC_092093.1, read on the forward strand.
CAACAGATTTGGGAACAGGCAAGGGAGATACAGGTTGAGACATGGGAATGGAGAGATCCAATGGTTTCCCCGAGGGCACAGCTCTGTCTTTCCCCTGCCAGAGGGAGCACTGTGTCCTCCCTGGTGTGCCTCTCTAGCCTATGTCTCTTCCTGCTGTCTTCCTGTGTTGATGTTCTACTTTGTTGTCAGGTGGGTGAATTCCTTCCCTGATGATAAGATACTGTTATGCCATCTGTGAGTCGAGAACCCAGAACAGAGAGATGTGTCAGGATGGAATGAGTGTCTCTCCTTAGGGATGATGTCAGAACACGCCTGCGGACTGGAGAGAGGGCCCCTTGCTCTCAGCTGTCACCTCTTTCTCCCTCTCTTTCTCCCTTGCTCTCTCTCATTTACTCACTCACTATATTCTTTCTTCCTAACAACACACCACCTCCAACCGCTGTTTTCTTTTTCTGTTTGTACTTTAATGGTTCAATATTTGTTATTTCAGTCAAAGCACATACGTGACTGCTTTAGTGGCTTACCTTTCCCACCACATATGTACCCCTTCTCTTGAGCAATCACATACTGTTCCATGCTTGGAACACCTCTCCATGGAGAGATTGGTACATAACCGAGATGCTGGTTGCCCGGGGCCAACCTGTGATGTGGTCTCTAACTCCTGCATGTGTTCTCACTGGTCATGGGGCAGTACGTGATTGCGCAAGAGAAGAGATGTATTATCACTAGGTGCGTGAGATAACTGAGCACCGCTCCAAGGGAGGTTCTGTAGCAAATTGAACGGAAGACGAGTGTATCAGAACGGCCTTTCAGTACAGACTGGATTTCTTTACACATCCAGTAAACCTCTCATAGTGAGCTATGGCTTTACAGACAATTCCATTGGGCACAGCTGTACTATCGCAAGCAAAGGCAGTTAAGGTTTGTTTTTGTTAATATCCAGCTGGAGAAATAAACGGCATGCTGCAACAGGAAAAATAACAACAAAATGGAATCCGGAGGGAATGTTCACTGCGTTGACGATGGATCTATTAACCAAGGACAGAGTAACGCAGCTTGTTAATTTCTCTCTCTGCCTGTTTATTTCTCCACTCAGGTCATCAACCAGTCCAAAGCCAGATTTAACCCCAGTATCAGCATGATCAAGAAGTGCATTGAGGTGCTCATCGACAAGCAGTACATCGAGAGGAGCCAGAGCTCTGCAGACGAGTATAGCTACGTGGCGTAATGACGGGATAATGGTGTATAAGGCCCCTACCCCAACCAACTGCTGGCTAAGCAAAGAACGACAGGGGCCATTCTTCATTTATTTTTGGGCTGTCGCTGTCTCGCATGCTCCTATACGGAGGGAGGGATGAAGCAGGTCTGTGGGCCTCCATCTTGGAAACAAACAAAACTGTTCAACCCAGACACCCACCGAGTCATGACACCCTCTGGCCCCCATCCCCCCCCTCATCTGATTTTATGCTGTTTACAACATCACCAGTGCCACGCACCCATTGCGTCAATGGAAAATGCCTGTAGGTATCTGAGCGCAAAGCTGATAATACATTTTTGGTCGACTTAGCTGAAAACAAAAAAAGAATGGGGGGGAAAAAAGCGAGTGAGCTGTGACATTGACAAAAATGTTAGAGACTAGACGCGGAAAACCATGCTTTCTTTTCTCACGTTTGCAGTTGTTTTTAAATGTATCGAAGTTTAAAAAAAATATTGTAATAAAACCGTTAAACTGATAATTGTATCTACTTTCAAATGTAAAGAAAAAACAAATTGAGGTGACAAACATGATCCTGCTGCTTGTCAAATAAATAAATAAAATACTGCGGTTTTTGGTAAATATTTCAAAGGAGTGTGTATGCATCCGTGTGATGAAAAATGAACAGGATGGATGTATTGTCTCTGTAATACCAAAGCCTACCTCCAGGGGGAGTGCAAGGGGACACATTATTATTACTTACGGAGTTACACATTGTTATGTCATTTACAATCCTGTTTTCTTGTATTCCAATGCTGTTGATTGCTTTATTTGTTAATGCATAAGACGAGAAAACCAGGGTCCACTGGTCACAACACCTGACCAACCAGTAGCTCTGCCCAAGGACCAGTGAGAAGATCTACGGCCGTATGTATCAAGCATCTCCGAGTAGGAGTGCTGATCTAGGGTTAGGTAACTCTTGTCCATATAATCCCATTTTAGGATTTAAAAGACTAAACTGATCCTAGATCTGCACTCCTGTGAGGCGCTTGATACATTCAGCCCCAGGGCCAGGAGGCTGAGATTTACTGATCACTGTTTCAGGCATCCTGAGCTGGGCGACAGCAGTCTCATATTGTGAGTACCCTGAAGACCTCCTGGAAGACCACATGAAACAGAGGAGCAACCAGCTGTCATGATTAACAGAGAGCTATGGCATGCCATTATCTGGCATTTGGCCACCATATGCATGTAAGCACACAACTTAGTATAAGGTGCATTTAAATACCACCCATTTGGAGGGATCCATTACGAATATATAGGTTTGTTTCTTAGCCTCATCTGATTAATCTAACAATGGATGTATTACAGAATAAAATATGTATTACCATTTGAATTAATGTGATGGTTTATTTGGGAGGTGGGACTGCATTCCAGCTGACTTGGACGTGCTCCCTCGTCACTAGCATGCAGCGTGGTCATCTGTCCTCCCTCTGTCCGTCTCTCCACAGATCTCTCTCACACGTCTGTCGTCCGCTGCTCATCAGGGCCCTTAGAACTTTCATTTGGACAATAGAACTTGGCTGGATAATAGCATATATTTCTATTCACATGAGGCGTGCAGCTATTGCATACTGGTTTAGAGGCATATTTGAAGACGTTTTCGTCCTCAGTCACAAACAGTCTGCATAACGTGACAAACCGTTCTAGTGGAGGCATGCAGCATGGACATCTATCCAGATGTGCTCTGTCCCTCTCCAAAAATCTGTGTCCGTCATCTGCCGTCTTCTGCTGATCAGGACCATTAGCGCTGCAATTTAGACAACTGAATACTTGGCTTCAGAATATCTATTCATAAAAGCAGAGCTGACAGAGCTGCTGCATCCTGCATCCTGGAAAAACTTGTCCTAAACTGAGTGAGAGGGAGGATATTCGTCAATGGCCTGTGTTCCTAATAGGAGCCATGGGCTGAAGCCAAGAAGTAATTCACGATTCCCAATATATGCTATTGCATAGCCCTACTACCGGAGTGGAGGAATATTTACATGTGCTTACAAAAATGTGCATAACATGAGAAACTGTTTAAGTTGAGACCATTGAACACCTTTTTAGGTAAGCATAGACAGCTTTAGAGATTTATTTATTTTTTACCCTACAATAGATTGTCTATGGTGTAAAGGTCACTGGTGTATTATTATAATGAAGTGAGGAAAAACTTGGAAGCGCTGACCCGAGCAAAAAATAAATAATCTAAAACTTCAACAGTCTTGCCTGTTGTGATATTTTTCTTGCACATTAAGAGACTGTTTAAGGACCTGATAATTTTTCCAAAAATGTATTAATGAAAATAGAATAGAGTAGGACATAACAGAATAATGTAGAAAAGAACAGAATAGGCTAAAATATAATAAAATATACTGAACAAAAATATAAACACAACATGCCATAATTTCAATGATTTTAGTGTGTTACAGTTCATATAAGGAAATCAGTCAATTGAAATATTGAAATTTGGGCTCCGGAGTGGTGCATCTCAGTGCTAGAGGCATCACTACAGACCCTGCTTCGATTCCAGGCTGTATTACAATTGGCCGTGATTGGGAGTCCCATAGGGCGGCACACAATTGGCCCAGCGTCGCCCGGGTTAGGGTTTGGTCGGGGTAGTCATTGTAAATGAGAATTTGTTCTTAACTGACTTGCCTAGTTAAATAAATGTTAAAGTAAAAATAAATCAATTAAGACCTAATCTATGGATTTCACATGGATGGGCTTGGGGGGCATAGGCCCACCCACTTGGGAGCCAGGCCCAGCCAATCAGAATGAGTTATTCCCCACAAAAGGGCTTTATTACAGACATAAATACCCCTCAGTTTCATCAGCTGGCTGGTCTCAGACGATCCCACAAGCGAAGGAGCTGGATGTGGAGGTCCTGGGCTGGCGTGGTTACATGTGGTTTGCGGTTGTGTGGCCGGTTGGTAGTACTGCCAAATTCTCCAAAATGACATTGTAGGTGGCTTTTGGTAGAGAAATTAACATTCAATTCTTTGGCAACAGCTTTGGTAGACATTCCTGCAGTCAGCATGCCAATTGCACACTCCCTCAAAACTTCAGACATCTGTGGCATTGTGTTGTGTGACAAAACTACATATTATAATGCACTTTATAGCCCCCAGCACAAGGTGTACCTGTGTAATGATCATGCTGTTTAATCACCTTCTTGAAATGCAACACCTCTCAGGTGGATGGATTATCTTGGCAAAGGAGAACTGCTCACTAACATGGATGTAAACAAATTTGTGCCCAACATTTTTGAGAAATAAGCTTTTTGTGAGTATGGAACATTTTTGGGACCTTTTACTTCAACTCATGAAGCATGGGACCAACACTTTACATGTTGCGTTTAGATTTTTGTTCAGAATACATGACGTGTCCATAATAAAATGCCCAGCGATGACACACGGCTCCAACTACTACTAACTATCACATGGAATTCTGAAAGAGACTTGGGAAGTTTCGGTTCATGGTGAGTCACCACAGTACTCGTGGTCACCAGCGCGGGGAGAGAGACGCCAGTCACGCCACCCTCCCAGCACTGTGCTGTGTATGATTGCCGCGATGCAGGCAGGCTATTCGTCCAAGGAATAGGATCGTAGTAGGAACACTTTAGAGAACAGGTGGTCGGTAAAACGTTAACGTTTAGACGGTATGAAGAGACGATGAAGATTATTGCTGTCTGCTTGTTTGGAATACAATCTTTTTGACACCAAAGGAAATTCATAATTGGAACATCTACAAAGTAGTAAGGAATACACCTCAACGGAAGTACATCGGGATTCGGGAACTAATATGAAAGTGACAGTGTGTTTTGGGAGGACCAGGGTGGTGGTTCCTTGTGGCAATGGAACTATTAAAGTCCACAGTCTTATCGAGCAAGCCGCCATGAGATATAAAAAGGCTATTGCGAAGGTAGGAAGTGTTTTATGAATTTTTGCAATGGGTGTTTTTGTTCTTCTGCGGTAACATTGTAGTACGGCTGGTGCAGTTTACTCAATATGGCGATTTTCTTAGAGAAAGATGGGGAAGGGGAATACAGAAAATCATTATTGGTTGAATGATTGATTGATCGACATGATTGACGTGGAGTGGCGCTAAAAACAGGACGATGCACAAAGTTGCCCTAGCCTATCCCATAGATAGCAAATCCTAAAATGTGAACATTGTATCAACTGTGCCAACAATGTTACAACAACATTAGGTGCAAAAGATAAATATGTTGTCAAACTTATATAAGCGAGTCCTCGCGTCTAAACTGGCGGTAGCCTAAAAAGTGTAGGCTATAACAATGCTATTGCATTCGTCCACAGATGTTATGGCAACGACGCTAGAGCAGTGTTGTGGTACAATCACAAGAAGCTCGAGTGAGTGTGTGTGTGTGTGTGTTTGTGCGTGCTTTGGACTGATGAACGGATCGGACGGTGAATGTGATTGACAACTATCAATCAAGGTGTCATTTCGCGCCACAACGCAAAGTTCTCACCGGTTTAGAATCCCGAATTCAGGCTTCCTGTATTGCGCAGGCAGGGCCTGGAGCAGAGGTGGGAGGTGTTTGTACGGGACGATTATTCTGGATTCCTCTGGAACTGGTCTAATTAAACGCACTCATATTGCAATATTTATTCATAACCTACCCTACTATTGACGTGCTTATTTATCAAAGGCCTGTCAATTATAGTCTAGAATGTAATGTTATCGTATTCATGAATAGCCCTAGGCTACCAAATGTTAATCAACTACACTCTAGCTTACATTTACTCAAGTTTGCCACATTATTTACTAATGTTTAAAACATTAATCACTTACGTTTATGTTCATACATACATGGTCTAGACTAGTGTATACTTTTTGAACTTCATGTTGCACATATTGCCCAGACTGATCCATCTTCCCACATGCCATTTAGCAAGAACACTTCCATTAGTAATGTAATCAGAAAGGGATCCTTCACAAATTTCGAAATTTGTTTCCATTATTTCCTTAATTTAAGTAGCCTATCACCACTAAGCATATGTTAGTAATACTCTTAAAAGGCTTCTTGTTTTAAGTGTCAGTGTGCCAGGCTTTTAGCCCAGGGCTGAATAGGGCCTGATTGCATTTCCTTTTGTGGCACTTTAATGGTCAGGTTTAGGCTCATTAAATTACTACTGAATTAATTCAAATTTGTTACTGTTGCTATGGCCGGTGCCAACATTGACTGGCCCCTGAACAATGTGTGACAACATTACTATTGGAGTCACATCACTGGGACCTTTTTATTTGACAGAGCTCTGTCTAAATACTTTGGTGAACCAAAGCTGGTATTGCAAAGATATTTCTTTACAGGGAGCTGTTTTTGCATGGAAAATTGTTCAACATTTTCCCTCTACCAGAGAGAGAGAGAGGACGTGACTGGAAAGGCTATGAGAAGGTATGAGAAGGGTGCGTTTTACGGTGAGGACAGGAATGAGGTTGGGGAGTGCTTAAGATTGAATTATGTTTTAAAATGTTTTAGTTTTGTTATTGAATTGCTTGTCAAAGAGAGTTGAGTTTATTTTATTTTTACAGGGACAGTGCACATTAATCAACGTTTCAGTAAAAGTGCCGGTTTTATCCAGCTGGCTAATTTTCAACCTCAGTCCCTGGGCAGGTTATAAGAGAAAGGAAAACTGTTTCAACTGTTTCCTTTCAAAATGGTCCCTCAGCCAAATTTCCTGGCTTCTAACTGAGAGGTTAACTCTAGATTGAACCAGTTTGTCCACACTATTCCATTTTATGAAGCCCATGTCTCTTAAATTCCAACTTTTTACACAAATATACATTTTGCATTTCAAGTGCTGTCGCTTCAGGCACCATACACTCTTGGTAGGCTACCTACCTCACATCTTGACACCTCATTATACACAGAAGGGCACTTTCTGTTCAGCACATGCTGTGCAGTGCGAAGTCAAACAATGACTTTGGTCATATAAATACGAACTTCTCCCTCCCTCCTCCACTGACTTGTAACACAAACGCTAACATACTCCCCTGGTCGGACATGGTTGCTCCTTTTCCATGGTTCAGCAGAATGAAGGCGACTGCTCCATTGATCCAGCAAGTGTAGGTTTTCCCTTTGGTGTTCCACTTTGCCCTCTATCCTCTATCAACGCTAGACTATTTTAAGGTAGCCTGGTCTGCCGCTAGCCTTGGGTACCATTGTTTTTAGATAACGTTCCACTCCTTGCCTCTCCTGTCATTTGCCAAAAATGTGTATACAATTTTTTGGCAAATGACAGGAGGGGCAAGGAGTGGACTGTTAGCTAAAAAGGCTGTTATCCAGATGAGTCTGCCAGGGCTTAACACAATGGAGCCTGAGCTTTGGCACTATGCCCATTGAAGCTCTGAAGAGACACACTTCACACAAACTGTGAAGGGACACAGGCACACACACATGATAACACACACACTCTACATACACACACACATCCATTTATTGTTATTTTCCTGTATTATTGATTTTGTATTGTAGATACCCCCAACTTTTGAACGGTAGTGTAACTTAGAAATGTCCTTGTGCTTTTCTTTCAATTAACATTTTTTTTGTCCATTAAAATAACATCAAATTGATCAGAAATACAGTGTAGACATTGTTCATGTTGTAAATGACTACTGGAAACGTGTATATATATATTCTTTTTAATGGAATATCTACATAGGTGTACAGAGGCCCATTATCAGCAACCATCACTCCTGTGTTCCAATGGCACGTTGTGTTAGCTAATCCAAGTTTATCATTTTAAAAGGCTAGTTGATCATTAGAAAACCCTTTTGCAATTATGTTAGCACAGCTGAAAACTGTTGTTCTGATTAAAGAAGCAATAAAACTGGCCTTCTTCAGACTAGTTGAGTATCTGGAGCATCAACATTTGTGGGTTCGATTACAGGCTCAAAATGGCCAGAAACAAAGAACTTTCTTCTGAATCTCGTTAGTCTATTCTTGTTCTGAGAAATGAAGGCTATTCCATGTGAGAAATTGCCAAGGAACTGAAGATCTCGTACAACGCTGTGTCTTACTCCTTTCACAGTACAGCACAAACTCTCTAACCAGAATAGAAAGAGGAGTGGGAGGCCCCGGTGCACAACTGTGCAAGAGGACAAATACATTAGTGTCTAGTTTGAGAAACAGATGCCTCACAAGTCCTCTAATGGCAGCTTCATTAAATAGTACCCGCAAAACACCAGTCTCAACGTCAACAGTGAAGAGGTGACTCCGGAATGCTGGCCTTCTAGGCAGAGTTGCAAAGAAAAAGCCATATCTCAGACTGGCCAATAAAAATAAAAGATTCAGATGGACTAAGGAACTCTGCCTAGAAGGCCAGCATCCTGGAGTCACCTTTCACTGTTGACGTTGAGACTGGTGTTTTGTGAGTACTACTACCTCTTGCTCAGTTGTACACCGGGGCCTCCCACTCTTTCTATTCTGGTTAGAGACAGTTTGAGCTGTTCTGTCCAGGGAGTAGTACACAGCGTTGTACGAGATCTTCAGCCTTCATTTCTCAGAACAAGAATAGACTGATGCTCCAGATACTCAACTAGTCTAAAGAAGGCCAGTTTTATTGCTTCTTCAATCAGAACAACAGTTTTCAGCTGTGCTAACATAATTGCAAAAGGGTTTTCTAATTAATGATCAATTAGCCTTATAAAATGATAAACTTGGATTAGCTAACACAACGTGCCATTGGAACACAGGAGTGATGGTTGCTGATAATGGGCCTCTGTACGCCTATGTAGATATTCCATTAAAAAATCAGCCGTTTCCAGCTACAATAGTCATTTACAACATGAACAATGTCTACACTGTATTTCTGATCAATTTGATGTTATTTTAATGGACAAAAAATGTGCTTTTCTTTCAAAAACAAGAACATGTCTAAGTGACCCCAAACTTTTGAAAGGTAGTATATGTTATGGTAGAGTGGTAATAATGTGTTTTATTGTATGTAAATGTGATTGGACCCCAGGAAGGCTAGCTGCTGCCTTGGCAACAGCTAATGGGGATCTGGAATAAATACAAAACTGAAGAGGTCCCCCATGTTTTCTGAGCAAAATTATTATAAAAAAGTAAATAATAATTGGACATAACTGTAAAAACACCAGCAAACCAGCTCCAAGTGATTTTAATTTAGGGAATCTGTTCCAAAGTATTCCCATGCAGAATAGATATATAACAGGTTTAAAATGATGTTTTAGTCAAATTTTATATCTGTTTGGGCTTCTTGCGGTCAATTTGCAGTCAACTAGTTATTTGTAAGTATGTTCCGGTACCCCGGCCATCCGCTCAAGAAAGAATCGGCCCCCGGCTGAACTATTTGATGATCCCTGCTCTACTACCTCTCATTGGTTATGGGAAATTCAAGTTTATCTGTTACTTATTATGTTTTTTAAAAAGTTCTTAAAAACACAATTCTGAACCTGTCCTGGTTGTGCTGGTTATGTGATATGCCTTTTAACAGTGTGACGAGTGTGAAGGAAGCTGCTGCTCTGTGCATGTGTGGTGTATCGGGTTGGATACTGTGTGTTACAGACATTTCTGTGCAAAAAGATACATGTTTTATTCTATGCTGCCCATTCTGAATAACATTAAGAGTCAGACTGACTGATGGGTATCAGGCATGCAGATGCTCTCGCCTCCTGAGCCCCAGCCTGATTGCGCCTATCAGTGGTGAACCCAATCAAACCGAGTCAGTCTCTTGCTGTGTGTTATCGTCACAGCAGGAGGAGAAGAGCCAGGCAGGCTGCTTTAGTAGGAACCAACCTCTTGGCTTCCCTATTCTCAGTGGTACAGTACCACTTGGCTGTATGAATTACCTACTCAAGGACTCTTAACCTCAGCCAATGAATGCAGAGTCATGAAGCATTGGCTTTTAATTGATGCTGTTCTTGGCTTTCAAGAAGCACTTGGCTTCAGTGTAGGAGTTGAGATATATCACTTTTTACTGTTGTGGTGGATGGAGTCTGCTCAGTGAGTAAGTCATGAATCTATTGATTCTCAGGAAATGTTTTTTTGTTGGAAAATAGTTGATTGAATGTGTCGCAACAAATGTGAAAATGTGAGTTTTTTTTTATTTTTTAAAAATTTGTTTTGAAAATGCTCTGGCAAGGAAACATCACATGTGGTGGGCCTATTTTATAAATGCAGTATGTCGTGAACTGTGGAGAATCACCAACCTGTTTGACTCGTTTGCAGTGTTGCCATACAATTCATGCCCTTTTTCATGAAATGACATAATTACCCTTATGATATGATGTGGAGTCGGGACTTGTTAGGACAGGAGTAGCTGAAATGTTGACGTGAGAACATTTGTTTGGTGGACAACACTATGATGCTACATATTCACCCAGGGCTCCAGTGCTGTCGTGTGAAGTGACATGTGGCTCAGTGCCTGGCCCGAAGACAGTTGAGAAGAGCCACATTAAAAGGCGCTCTGTTTGTTTCTTTCATCTTCAAATCAGTGTGTGTGTGTGTGTGTGTGTGTGTGACAGACACCCACGCATCATCCTTTTATTTTTTTACACCTCATGATAATGGTGACTAAGCTTTCTGTGGTAAGCATGGATACAGCCACGTAAATAAATAGAGGACCATTATAACACGTGGTGGAATCGTTTGGGGAGGTCACAGGTTTTAGGTTAACAAGGCTCTTGTTGGTCAGGAGTTCATATTCGATGTGGACGTTTAGACAGTGGTTGGAATCTTTTGTACCCCTAATCCCCCGTGTCTTTACATTTGTTATTGCAGTGCATCGTTAAGGAAGCAAGGACAGTGTTTCTGTGCGGCAATACATGGCATTTGAATTCTGTGGGGCTACACTTGTTCTATTCCACCTGCCCCTCATAACACTGTCACCGTATGTCTCCTTACGACCCTACTCAGAATTCTCCCTTTGTCTCCTAGACCAACATGTCTCACATCCTATTCTGGATGAATGAGCTCTGTCATCTCTGCCTCCTCACCCCTCCCAGAGGCAGCCAATGACCCTTTACCTCTAGAGCCCAGCCCGACTGGCTCCTGGATGTCCTTAGACCCGATGCAACTTGAGTGGACTGAAATATCTAGGCTTTCCATGACTGAAAACAACAGGGAGGCAAAGGGAAGCATTCATGATCTGTGTACTGTAGCAATCCTGTGGATAACAGAGTTGGGGTTTCAAATCAGGAAGTAAATTGTACAGGGTTGATGTCTTTTCCATTTCAATTCAGGACATTAAAGGAATGACCCATGAGGAACATTTGAATTGGAATTTAAGTTTACTTCCTGAATTGAAATGGAATTGATCCCATCCCTGTACTGTATTGTACTTCCCATTTGATATTCCAGTCAGGATGTAAACGTGGGAATGCTGTGCTGTAATCCTTGGCTGTTCTCAGCCAGTGAATGGAATTAGAAGAGAGTCAGCTGCCTGTGAAACACCACTAGAAAAACTGGGATGAGCCAGTGGAATGTATGTCAGTGCTCTGCTCATTGACTCTGGTTCATCACCTCATTACATAAGACCGAAGCACTTGAGTTATATCAGAGCTGTTACAACTGACAAATGGGGACATTATGGTAATGATATAGCTAATTAATTAGCTGTTATGTCCTTATATCACTGGAACCACCATGAATATGCCCCCATAGTATGATGACATGTTTCCTCACTGATACAACGGTGGTCAAGAAGAAAGAATCTGAGTCCCAAATTGCACCCTATTCCCTATATAATGCGCTACTTTTAAACAGGGCCCATAGTGCATTACACTATGTAGGGCACGTTATACTGTAGGTAATACGGTGCAATTTAGGACACTTTCATAGGCCTTGTTCATTTTCACTACATGATCAGTGACAGGGGGCTAGTTAAAGGATGAACCTAACAAACTCTTATCCCCTGCTGGTACCCGGTGCTCTTTCCACCTGGTTAAGTAAGCTCTTCATTCTCCTGTCCTTCCGTGCTAGTTCCTTTCAGGGGAATAGCATCGTGTCTTAGTCTCCAACACAGTCCTCGCTGCTGCAGAAATTATGAGCTGAGCTACCCAGCAAGAAAGGATGTGCACTGCAGACTCGTGGTGAGACGTGAGCTAAAACTTTAATGCGATCCAATTTGCTTAGTAGTCAGTGTTTAGTTTGGGTCAAACATCATTCAAGGTAATTTTCCTCTCTGAGAACTAGTGCTGGAACATGCAGAGGCTACAGGCACCATCTACTTTGTGAAATGATAGGCGTGTGTGAAATAATAGGAGTGAAACAGTTACAAAAACAGAACGTCGTGTTCAAACAAGACCATTTTAAAACCGATTGAGCAGTACAGTGTGTAAAAAATCGAATCAATCATGTTATTTGTCACGTGCGCAAAATGTAACAGGTGTAGACTGTGAAATGCTTATTTACAAGCCCTTAACCAACAATGCAGTTAAGAAAGTATTTACTAAAATAAACTGAAGTATAAAATGTATATAAAAAAAAAATAAGAAAAATAACAAATAATTAAAGAGCAATAATAAAATAACAGTAGCGAGGCTATATACAAGGGGTACCGGTAGAGAGTCAATGTGCGTGGGCACCGGTTAGTCGAGGTAATTGAGGTAGTATGTACATGTAGGTAAAGTGACTATGCATGGATAATAAACAGAGTAGTAGCAGCAGCGTAAAAATGGGGGGTGGGGTGTAGAAAATGCAAATATTCCGGGTAGCCATTTGATTAGCTGTTCAGATGTCTTATGGCTTGGGGGTAGAGGCTGTTAAGAAGCCTTTTGGACCTAGACTTGGCGCTCCGGTACCGCTTGCTGTAGCAGAGAGAACAGTCTATGACTAGGGTGGCTGGTCTTTCGCATTATTTTGGGCCTTCCTCTGACACCACCTGGTATAGAGGTCCTGGATGGCAGGAAGCTTGGCCCCAGTGAAGTACTGGGCCATACGCACTACCCTCTGTAGTGTCTTGCGGTCGGAAGCCGAGCAGTTGCCATACCAGGTGGTGATCAACCAGTCAGGATGCTCTCGATGGTGTAGCTGTAAAAAAAAAAAATAGGATCTGAGGACCCATGCCAAATCTTTTCAGTCTCCAGAGGTCGAATAGGCTTTGTCGTGCCCTCTTCACGACTGCCTTGGTGTGTTTGGACCATGATAGTTTGGTGATGTGGACACCAAGGAACTTGAAGCTCTCAACCTGCTCCACCCTACAATTATACTCCAGTACAGAAAAAGGAGACGCTGTGCTGTACAGTGCACATACAGAATGCTCCATAATGTGAATTCATAAAGCAGTGAATTCTAAATAAACACAGTTCAAGTAGATTTCCTATTCAAACAGAATAATGTTTGTGTCCTTCCTGGGTCTGTAAGTGACACATGGTGGAAGTTATTCATCTGTGGGTCTATATGGTTAAGTACGGGGATCAGAGAGTCATGTAGGCATTATAAAGGCACCAGCTGTGGTCTGGCCTTATCTAGTCCCTAACACTTGGCTCTACAGCCCGGGGTCACTCTAGGGTCATGAACCTGATTACTTTTTAGCCCTATTCCTTGGTTCACACACACATTTTGACCATCACATAGTCTGATCAATAGCATAGTATAGTCAGTTAAGACTCAGTCACACCAATAGCGTTTGCCAGCCGAGAGTACTTGGCAATTTGCAAACCGAGTGCGAACCGATTTTACATTCACCAGTGGGTGGTCCCTAAAACACAGCGCGCTGGATGATCATCAGATCAACGTTTGGTGCGATGTGAGTGGTCTTTTTAGGTCATGCAGCGTTTTTAATATTTCTGAAGACAAACTTTGTTTCTCTATTCATTTACATGCCCTCATTAATCATGGATTTTCTCATGAGTGGTCAGTCAGTCAGCAAGACTATATATCTGCTAAGTTTCGATTGTAATGGTGTGTATGTTAATACGTACTAACGCTGAATACTGTACATGATAGTTAGCCTTAAAGGTCCAATGCAGATGTTTTTATCTCTATATCAAATCATTTCTGGGTAAGAATGAAGTACCTTACTGTGATAAATTAAAATGGTCAAAATAAACTAAAATAGCTTCTTAGAAAATAGCAATTTCTCAAGCAAGAATTTAGCTCGGACTCTCTGGGTGTGGTCTGAGTGGGGAGGGGAAACCTAAAACTTGCTGTTATTGGCAGAGAGGTTTGGAACTACCAGACAGGTCAAAACTCCATCCCACCAAAACAGCCTGAAATTTCATGCAGTCTTTTCAAACAGCTTTTAGACTAAACGGGAATTTCACAGTATTATTCCATCCTCCATAGTGTCTAAATATATATAAAACACAGATTTTTTTTTTTTTTTACTGTACAGGGCCTTTAAAGATTGCCCTTTAAACATAGGGGCAATCAGCTCAGAAAGGCCTACACTGGGCTTATTTCATTTTGGGATCTCAATGGTATCTTGTTTGTCACATAATCAAACAGTCCTATTAAAAGGATTGGTATTGATTTGCTGTCATTTCTCTCTATTTCCTGGACCCAGAATGACAAAAACAATCCCTGATGCATTGAGCCATTCAGAAAGCAAGGTGGCCTTGACAGAGAGGCAGTCTCTAAATATGTTGTATTAAGGATAGTGTGGCTCCAGGAAAGCCTACACAGAGTGACATGCCAAACAAGAACTCTGGAAAGCAATGTTTTCTATCCCACCCATGGCCTTGCATGAAGGAATCCTGATTCTTGTTGTTGTGTTAGCTGATGGGCTGAGACAGGCACGGGAAATCATTACCTTGGACTGTTGAGGATCGCAGTAGCAATGAATGCAGCACACACACACAGCTAAAGGGAAGGTTACACTTTCCTTACGGTTTTGCATATGTAAATGTTCTTTTTAAATGTACTGATATTTCACATGAAATCATGTGTTTTTGGAACACTTCACGTCAAGATATTTCACATTAAGTTTCACATGATCACAACCTTTCACACATGGATTAAAATGTTCAAATAGTAATATTTTTTATTTATTTGATTTGACAGGTGATACACTGCAAATGTAAATGAGTCATTAGGATACACACAACAGTGCTTTTAACAGTCTTTTGTACATATATATTTGACACACAATTACACTGTGTATGTTTATTTTAACCTTTACTCAACTAGACAAGTCCGTTAATACAAATTCTTATTTACCATGACGGCCTACCCCAGCTCTAACGACACTGGGCCAATTGTGCACTGCCCTATGGGACTCCCAATCACAGCTGGTTGTGATACAGCCTGGAATCAAACCAGGGTCTATAGTGACACCTCTAGCACTGAGATGCCGTGCCTTAAACCACTGCACCACTCGGGAACCCCTAAATACAGTAATTCTTATTCAACATGTCGTCACCTGCGATTTGAACTCTCAATCTCTTGGTTCACGGCATTCTGATCTTCCTGCTATGACACTACAGTATGTCTGTTAAAGACTGATTTCACATGTATTCCTAGTCTACACGTTGTACTTAAGTAAATTAAATCTGCTTTGTTAAAAATACGCACAAAAAAAGATTTTATATATATCATAGTGATACCTCCAATTGCTGAAATAAGTAAATGAAATCAATAGTGAGCGGGGATGAGCGTGTTTTTCCTGGCTTCCGGCTAACTACTTCCTGTTTTTAGCCATTGGTTGCCTGTATTTAGCAGCTATTAGCTTGACATTTCTCTCTGGTCCTTCTCCTATCTGTATTGTGTGTCTATATACAGTGCCTTCAGAAAGTATTCATACCCCCTTGGCTTATTCCACATTTTGTTGTGTTACAGCCTGAATTCAAAATGGATTCAATATCATTTTTTCCTCACCCATCTACACACAATACCCCATAATGACAAAGCGAAAACATTTTTGCAAATGTATTGAAAATGAAATACGGAAATATCTCATTTACATAAGTATTCACACCCCTTTGGTATGACAGTCGAAATTGAGCTCAGGTGCATCAATTTCCTTTGATCATCTTTGAGATGTCACTACAACTTAATTGGAGTCAATTGTTTGGACATGATTTAGAAAGAAACACACCTGTCTACTGTATACAGTGCATTCAGAAAGTATTCACACCCCTTGACTTTTTCAACATTTTCTATTTTCTGTTAGACACATACCCAAGACGCCTCAAAGCTGTAATCGCCAAAGGTGCTTCTACAAAGTACTGACTCGGATGTGAATACTGATGTAAATTAGATATTTATGTATTTCATTTTCAATAAATTTGCAAACATTTCTAAAAACATGTTTTCACTTTGTCATTATTGGGTATGTGTGTAGATGGGTGAGAAAACAAACCTATTTAATCAATTTTGAATTCAGGATGTAACACAACAAAATCTGGAACAAGTTAAGGGGTATGAATTAGGGTTGAATATTTTCCCGGTGTTTTACAAATGTTCCATCCTGAGAATAAATCCCTTTTCTCCCGGGTAACCCAGTATTTCCCGTCAAAACCGGAAGTGTTATTCAAAAGTATTATAAATCAGAAATAGGCCTATGTCTGGATTTGATTAGAGCTTTGATCGAAAATTCAAGCCTGTTACCTCCAAGAGCTAAAAAAGTGTTTTTATAAGGAGAGAGGCCAGTTGAGCACAAGTGCCTGTGCATTGCACAAGAGACAGGGTATAAGTTAGAAGCTTATTATGTATAATCCGTCATGAATTAGTTAAACGAGCTTGCGTCCTTTGTGTGTACACACACACACAGTTGAAGTTGGAAGTTTACACACAGTTGAAGTTGGAAGTTTACATACACTTAGGTTGGAGTCATGAAAACTTGTTTTCCAACCACTCCACACATTTCTTGTTAACAAACTATACTTTTGGGAAGTCGGTTAGGACATCTACTTGTGCATGACACAAGTAATTTTTCCAACAGTTGTTTACGGACAGATTATTTCACTTATAATTCACTGTATCACAATTGCAGTGAACAACCATCCCAACCGTGAAGCACGGGAGTGGCAGCATCATGTTGTGGGTGTGCTTTGCTGCAGGAGGAACTGGTGCACTTCACAAAATAGATGGCATCATGAGGCAGACAAATTTGGTGGGTATATTGAAGCAACATCTCAAGACATCAGCCAGGAAGTTAAAGCTTGGTCGCAAATGGGTCTTCCAAATGGACAATGACCCCAAGCAAACTTCCAAAGTTGTGGCAAAATGGTTTAAGGACAACAAAGTCAAGGTATTGGAGTGGCCATCACAAAGCCCTGACCTCAATCCTATAGAACATTTGTGGGCAGAACTGAAAAGCGTGTGCGAGCAAGGAGGCCTACAAACCTGACTGTTACACCAGCTCTGTCAGGAGGAATGGGCCAAAATTCCCCCAACTTATTGTGGGAAGCTTGTGGAAGGCTACCCAAAACATTTGACCCAAATTAAACAATTTAAAGGTAATGCTACCAAATACTAATTGAGCGCATGTAAACTTCTGACCCACTGGGAATGTGATGAAAGAAATAAAAGTTGAAATAAATCATTCTCTCTATTATTATCCTGACATTTCACATTCTTAAAATAAAGTGGTGATCCTAACTGACTTAAGACAGGGAATTTTTACTAGGATTAAATGTCAGGAATTGTGAAAAACTGAGTTTAAATGTATTTGGCTAAGCTGTATGTAAACATCTGACTCCAACTGTATATTTATGCTGTTCATATACATCATTTATTATATTTTACTGGTTTCTTTCAGTTATTTAAGTGGTTTTAGGTAGTAAATCTCAGTAAACCTACTATGAATACTTTATGAAGGCACTGTATATTTAAGTGGTGCTGGGGGCTCCCGATGGTGCTGGGGGCATCTCAGTGCAAGAGGTGTCACTACAGTCCCTGGTTCAAATCCAGGCTGTATCACATCTGACTGTGATTGGGAGTCTCATAGGGCGCGCACAATTGGTTTGGGTAGGCCCTCATTGTAAATAAGAATTTGTTCTTAACTGACTTGCCTAGTTAAGTATAATTAGTATCAATATTGTGTGTTTCTAGTTTGTCAGTTAGTTGCTTAAAATGTTGTATTTTTTAATTCAAGTGGCTGCATCTAACATTAGTGATAGCTAGCTATCGTTAGCGAACGGCTTTCAAGGAAGGATGTTATTTTTATTTTTTTTTACATCCGCTTTCTGCATGAAATCCCGAAATGAACTGTCAAATCCCGAAATGAGCTGTGAACTGTCAATGTCCATCGAATTGCAAAATTGACATCAAGACTCCAGCCAGCAAGCTGGAGAAAGGTTTTATGCTGTATGCTCATAATGTTTGATGTACGCAGGTAAGTTGCATTCTACTGCTGATTATCTGCTTATGTGTAATATTTCTGACTTGTTATTGTTTGTCACCGTGTCAAACAGAGACGAGTGGAGAGGTCAGTGTGAGGGCCTGTTGCTACAGGTCAATAAAGAAGAACAAGAAGCCACACAGTCTTGAGAGTAAGGAGAAAGCTAGCATAGGATTGTTCAAATTTCACAACCAGTCACAAGTTTAGATGTTGGAAGTGTACAATCAGCCGGCAGATCCAAAGGTTAGGGATCAAAACATGTCAGGGAGGATTAGTTAAGGTTCGGCACAGGGTTACAAACGCTGCCGGCTGTATATCCACTGCCTAAAATGTTTGGTATGCTGTGCTCTTAATTCTCTTGTACTAACAAATAGGCCTAAATATATTTGGTTTAGTAGGCTATACTTCACACTGTCATCAATGTTTTTAATACCTCTAATCACATACTTTTTTTGCTCTGGGATCAGTTTAGATTGCTTTGGGATTCTGACCCTGTCGTCCTCACCCGTCACCGTTGCACATGTGTAGCAGGCAACTGCTCTCTGCAATCATCCAGTTGCACTGCTCTTCCAGACGGTATACGTCTTTCTCCCAGTTAGTGTGCCAGTTGTGCCTCCTGTTCACAGCTGTACAAAGGCAGAACAATGATGGCACAAACCTAGAACAACTAAGTGTTTTAACAGTAAATTATATATGCAATTACAATGTCTTGATTTACCCACAGTAGCTAAATAATACAATTCCTTGAGATAATCATGTATATCCCTTGATTACTATTTACTGTCAGTGGTCCACATTCAGTGTTTACAAAAAGGGTTTTCCTGGTCTACGATTGGTTCTCCCTCTCAGAGGTTGCAAACATGGCTCTATATTTGTCTCGCAGGGTTTGAATCCCGGGCCCATTGACAAGATGGTTATATCCAAGCCTACACCAAACCATATGGCAGAAGGAGTGTTGTAAGTCGCTCTGGATAAGAGCGTCTGCTAAATGACTTAAATGTAAATGTAAATGTAAACTATGAAGTTGTAAGATCTCATCATTTCTGTCTATTTATTCACTGATTTTGTATTTCTATGTTGTACAGTACAAAAGCACACAAAGGGATGGTTCGACTGTTGCTGGATCTCTCTGTGCTGAAGGTGGATGAGACTTACAGGGCTCTCCACACTCTGGACAAACCCCTGGTGAAAACCATGGGCATGACTGTTGACAAGCCTCTAGTGGACTCTGCTTCCGGGTTGGTGCAGAAGGGGAGTGTCCTATCTTACCAGCAGCCGAAGCATACAACTAAGCACATCAAACTCCAGCAAGATGCTCCACAAAAATCCATACCTACCTCTAATCGAATACCAGCTTGGGCCATCGCAGTGCATGTTTGTTTCCCACGGAGTGGCCACCTTTTGGGTTGGTTGAAATAAAGTGCCCCAATGTAAAAATTGTTGATATAAATATCTGCAAATGCAACATGGCACTTTTACCCTACGGAGGAGCCATGCGTACTATTGGCAGGTGCAAGGCCAACTGCTTGTTCCTGGGCTCGAGTGGTGTGACTGTCTATGCCCAGGATGACGTGCTTGTGCAGCGACTGCATCTTGAACCTGAGGTCACAGCGGTGATCAGAGAGAAGGCAGACTCCTATTATTCCAACGTGTACATTCAGAAGTACTTGTCTGTGAAGCCACAGTACTAAATCTGTTTCAGCCCAATCGCAGCCCCACAATGTGTGAAGCCCTTACAGTATATTGAACTAATTTCTTGTTGATGATTGATTTGTTATACAGTCTTTTGATCATGCTGTCTGTGCATCCACTATTGTTTGATAAAAAAATACCAAAGTTATAGTTCAATGTGTTGTATATTTATATAAAAAATATATTTATTATAACAGTATCTAAATGTGTGTGTTTGGAATAGAAATGTCACGCAGAGTGCCTGGACACAGCCCTTATCTGTGGTATATTGGCCATATAACCCCCCTGAGGTGCCTTAGTGCTATTATAAACTGATTACCAATGTAATTAGAGCAGTAAAAATAAATGTTTTGTCATACCCGTGGTATACGGTCTGATATACCACAGCTGTCAGCCAATCAGCATTCAGGGCTCGAACCATCCAGTTTATAATTACTAAAATTCTCCTGTTTTAAACTATATGTGCAACTGGGCAAGGATACTCGTAATCAGAATAGGTTTGCTTTAGGAGGATTAAAGGGACTGTAAGCTAACTTTTTTTAAATTTGAAAACCTAAGCCGACATATTTATTCACAACTGGTAAATGGTAATCCAATGATAATCGAGGTTTAAAATAACATGTCAAATTCCGTATCACAAATATTTGAATCAAAATGGCATGTCAATATCAGTACAACATATAAATTCATCAGCATCGATATAAACGATGAGTAGTCAAATTTCGCTCCTTTTCCCTCGATGCTGAAGCAAACAACTGATTGCACAACAGTGTCATCACACCAACCACACAGGTCTGCATCTCACACCTCCTTGGCCCATTTTCTTGACAAGAGCTCTACACTGGTAGTTGGAGAGCAGGCATCCCACACTGGTTGATGCTTCCTGCAATAGCTAGGGGAATGTTGGCGTCCAGCAACTTGTTCTCCTTCACCCTCCGAATCACCCGCTCCACATGGATCCTCAGGCGAGCGATCTCTTCTGTCTGAACTTCTGTTTAGTATTTGGTTCTGTTTTGAGAGGAATGGGGGATGGTAGACCTTCTCTAGTACAAGGTCATCGATGGAGAACCCCTTGTTGGCCATTACTGCCATGTCCTCGTGAGAAGGTGTTGGATGCCTGACTGTTTGAAAATGTCTTTGTCGCTGATGGTGCCTGCGTACAGTGCGGACACAAATGAAGAGCTATCCCCACTAATGCCTTCATTGTGCAGTGGGATTTGTAGTTTGAGAACATCTCACTCTGCAGCAGAAGAGATGTGCTGTCAACAATGACCTTCGTGCCTGGTTAGCTTTTAAATTCCTCCGGCAAGTTGGCTTTCACTTCCTCTTGTGACATCCAGCTGGTCACTGCTCTGAGCAGTGTGTATAGGAAGTTGGCCCAGGTGATGATGATCCTACTGACTGTAGAGGGGTGAAAGTGTTGGCTCAGGTCTCTGTCCTTCAACCCCAGAGCGAGATGTGTGAGGAAGAGGAGTAGATCATCCACTGGCTGCAACGCCTGTATCAGTAAACACAGTCAACATACAGTCAAGTATGTAATCGTTGTCATTGCTGTACATTTTTACCACAATTGTTGTTCGTTTTATAAGGCTTGCACAGCCTTTTTGTATGCAGCATAATAATGTTTTCAGGAGGTTGACTGTCGATGCATCGTGTCTGTATTTGATGTACACTAAGTGTACAAAACATTAACACCTTCCTAAATAATTAAATTGCCCTCAGAACAGAGTCAATTCGTCAGGGCATGGACTCTAGAAGGTGTCAAGCGTACAACAGGGATGCTGGCCCATGTCGACTCTAATGCTTCCCACGGTTGTGTCAAGTTGGCTGGATGTCCTTTGGGTGGTAGACCATTCTTGATACACACGGGAAACGGTTGTGCGTGAAAAACCCAGCAGCGTAGCATTTCTTGACACAAACCGGTGCGCCTGGCACTTACTAGCATACCCCGTTCAAAGGCATTTCAATCTTTTGTCTTGCCCATTCACCCTCTGAATGGCACACATACACAAACCATGTCTCAAGGCTTTAAAATCCTTCTTTAACCTGTCGTCTCCCCTTCATCTACACTGATTGAAGTGGAATTAGCAGGTGACATAAATGAGGGATCATAGCTTTCACTTGGATTCACCTGGTCAGTCTCTCATGGAAAGAGCAGGTGTTCTTAATGTTTTGGACACTCAGTGTATATTGTTGTATTGTGTATTTCATTTAACATGCATCACCTTCTCAAGAAAATTATTATTGATAATAACACAATGTTTCAACTGATTTAATACATGAAAACGATCAAACTCTTATGGAGTACTTGGATGGAAGAGTGACCTCATTCCTCTGAGTGGCTCTTGCTGCTTGAATAACGCTCACAAGCTTGGCAGTTGCTGGCTGAATCAGTCTCCATAAAGCCACAATCTGTTGGAAGAATGAAACAAAAGAGGACTGATAAGGACTCGGCAATAGCATAATTTCATCATTAACTACCTATTGATAGTATACAATACAAGTTATGTTGGTTTAAAGTCATAAACCTTCCTAATGTAGAATCCTACGTCCTCATCTGATCCCACAAACCACTGCAGATCAAGACTGTCAGAAGTAGTTATCTCGTCCAGCTCTCTCCCAAGCCTAGCGATCTCAGTCTGCATCTCCTTTTCAGACCAGGCCAAGTCAACAGCCAAGTCAACTGCTGCTGGCTCAGGTACAGCACAGTAGTTGTGGTTCTGGGAACAGTCCATATCATCATCAACTTCATCTCCACCATCCTCTGCATGGTCGGAGCTCCGTTTCTCTCTCTTCTCCTAAACACTCGGCCTTGAGGGAAGAACATAATTGTGCCAATGGAAAAGAAGAGGCACGGCTCAACTACATCTTCAGGAAAGAAATGTCTGCCGGAGACCTTAAAGCTTTTCCCGATGGTGGAGTTCTCGCCGGATGTTGTCACCCACTTCTTTCGTAGCTCATCATCGGCAGGGAAATAGTGGAGTGACAGACTGGTTAATTTTGAAGAGGAGCTGTACAGTGGCACACAGCTGTGTTTGGAGGAGCTGACCTCTCTTCTCTGAAATGGTATTCTATCTTTATTCAGGTTACGTGTCTTGATCCTCTTCATGGTGTTGTCGTTATGTTCCAACTGCTGGCTAGCACGTATCAGCTATTGTCAGCTAGCAAGCAGTAGATGCAGCCACTTGAATTCGAAAATAGTACATTTGAAGGAATTAACAAACACACAACGCTTATACTAGCTATACTACACTACTTATATTACTATTATATACAAAAAAGCTATATATATATATATTCTATATATATATTCTATATATATATATATATATATATATATATATATATATATATATATATATGTATATATATATAATCTCACCGAATAAATGTTTAAGATTGGATGCATACATCAACTGAATGCTTTAAAAAACATTTTCAATGCATTTTTTTTCTCATTCAATACAATCTCTTTTTGTTTACATTTTTATATTATTTTCAGTTTCAACGTGCATTACTTCACCTACAAAAAATGAATAAATAAACACTACCGTTCAAAAGTTTGGGGTCACTTAGAAATGTCCTTGTTTTTTTTGTCCATTAAAATAACATCAAATTGATCAGAAATACAGTGTAGACATTGTTAATGTTGTATGTCCTTTTAAAGTATGCTTTTCTTTCAAAAACCAGGACATTTCTAAGTGACCCCACACTTTTGAATGGTAGTGTCTATATATTTATGTT
This sequence comes from Salvelinus alpinus, assembly GCF_045679555.1. Lineage (NCBI taxonomy): Eukaryota > Metazoa > Chordata > Actinopteri > Salmoniformes > Salmonidae > Salvelinus > Salvelinus alpinus. The sequence goes on from NC_092093.1 coordinate 76,377,048, forward strand.
TTTTATTTTGGGCCAATTATTTGAAACTCAAATTGGCTCCATAGAGATGGCACTCCTAAAATAAAAAATATAATGTGGATCCCCATGTTGTCACATTTTATTTCACAGTCGATCAGGTTTTCACATGCTCAAATTTGTACTTTCATGGTATCACATGTTGAAATTTTTCATCACGATGTTGTCACATTTATTTCACAAGAACATGTTTTCACGTGTAGTTTCATATCGCATGTTGCTTTTGCATGTTGTCACATGTTTTCACATAAGATCATATGTGAAATTCATGTGGATTTTCTGTAGGGGTTCACAGCCCACAGAATGTTTGGATGATAAAGAATAATGTGCCTGGATGTTATACCTTTTAAACCTTTTATTTATTCGATGGGACAGGTTTAGTGAGAGAGAGCAGGCTGAATGATATGATAGCTATCAGATATGCCGGCACTCCAGATTTACCTTCTGTACTGTTGCCCAGGTAACGGCACTCTTGAGATATGGAAGACAGTAGCACTAATCCTGGTGGCTGTCAAGAGCTCACTCACACTCACACACGTAGTGACGTTTCTGACCTCCCTCGCTCTTTCCCCTCCCAACCCCAGTGTTCCCGTTTTCACAGGTGAGTCATTATCAGATAGCGTGGGTTTGTTTGGAAAGGGAAGAACACATTTTTTTTTTCACGACTTGTTAATGAAACTGCTTCTGGGTTAGCCTGGGTAAATGTACTTAACCGAGAGAGGAAAAGTTCACCAAGGTGACTGAGCACAACAACTAAACACCCAAATAGTGGCACAGGATTCAGCCAGACTGGCTCACTGCAAAACTCAACCCACTCAGTCTGACACCCAAGGCTTTAACACAGTATTGGTTAGTAATGGCAACTTTATTTGAAGGGTACCTTTTTAAAGGACTTCATAACACATGTATAACCTATTCTTCTCCCAGTCAAGTGGTTCTCAGTTTTCTAAGTACTTTTTCAAACAGAACAGGCTTTCTCCAAGGTTTGGCTCTGGTGAGATACAGTAGAACAATTATTTGATTGGTGTCTTCCTGTCGTGTCAAAGGGCTCTGTCTGGGATGTGGTGTTATTGGGAGAGAAAGAAAGAATGGTTTCAGAGACCAGTGAATGGTTTCAGAGAATGTTTGGCCACTGTTGTGTTTCCTGCAGCAAGGACTAACGATTCCCACAGAAGAGTTCATCACTCATACTTGGACTCAAAATGCTTTAGAACGGAACTGCGAACATGGCTCTTGTCTTTGAATGATAATGTATTTCAGGCAAATGCCGATATTATGTTTGTTAATGTCATGACAATGGAAAAACACTCTGAACATTCTAGACACGTTCTGAAGGCTTTGTTTTGACAGTTTTACTGTATGCTTTGCATGCAGCATGTCTTAACTTGGAAGGCTGCTTTACTGCCCTTAAAATATACACATTCCTATTCCATTGAATAATGTCAAGGCTGCTGAAGCCCTCTCCCCTGGGGAAGCAGACAGCACGGACAGAGATATAACCTTAAAGGAGAGATAATAATGAAGCAATAATAATGATAATTATTCACAGTCTAGTATATTCCTGTCTTGTTGGACCATTGTTGTTATAGGTTTACATTGGAAATTGAAATGTTTTACAGTTCATGCCAATAAAGTATATTGAATTGATTTGAGACGCAGGGAAGAGAGACAGAGAGCGAGACAAAGAAAGAAAGGAAAGAGAGCGAGCGAGAAACAGACAGAGATAGAGGCCTCGGAGTCCAGCTCCTGTTTCATGGCAGCATGAGCCCAATGAAGTTTGAGAGTTCACATGATATACTGGAGTGGACCACAGAGCTAACCACTGGCTCATCTCAGTCTTCCTCTCCTCCTTACTATCCTGACTGAGTCCACTTTGCTCTAATGACAAGATAGAATCGAATAGAACTTTATTAGTCCATTGTACATTGACAGCATAAATCATCTGTCATGCTATCTGAGATAGTTAGCTTGGCTTCGTTGAGATATTCACTTTGTTGATCACCGAGGGGAGATTCTCATACTTCAGATGGTTCCAGTGTTACAGCTGAAAACATTCCTGATGGTATTTTAATCGTTCAATCATGTGCACTATGATTACAACATGTCTGCAAGAAGGAGGGATAGTACACATGGTTTTGATACCAGCCCAAACACATGGATTAGGAAATGCATAGGCCGAAGCCTAGTAAATGAAAACCACTCTCTTTTGTTTGGGATTTGGTTCAAGTGTAGGAGTATGTGTCTCGGTCTTGTTTTTCTGATCTTGAGTCTCCCTGAGATAGCGAGTCCTGCCTACAGCTACAAGTTGTAGCAGAGGCCAACTATGTGGTTGGTGGTGTTTCAACATGTTACAGCGAGTCCTTGGTGTCGTGGGTGTGATTCTCAGTGTTTTGTCAACAGCTTATTTTTGCAGTCAGAAGTAGTTTGAAAGCGCTTGAAGGGGTGTTTGACTGTATGATCATCAGGTACAGCACGGCGAACACTTTGTTTGAGAGAGGGTCTCAAACACTTGTTATCCAAGGTCATCCTTCATACGTCATTGTGGACACGGGGCTTATGTTATCACATAGTCTTTCAGTTCCCACGACCCTCTGCATGAATGTCAGTAACGGAAGATCACAGATCTGTTCTCCACTGTATTGACTTCTGTTATGGCTTGTATCTGGTTTTGACTAGACGGTATACAGCTAGGGACAGAAGGGACCTTTCGTAGCAGGTGAAGAGAACTTACGCAGCAGGTTAGGAGAATTAGGTTAGGAAAAAGGTTACGGTTAACTAAAATGCTTACAATCTCCCCCTGACGCGATTTGAACGTGCAACCTGTTTTTACCGTAGCTGTATACCATCTAGCCACAACCCTTGTATCTTCCATTATAAACCCAGACCTACACTGACTGCAGAGAGGCACTGGGTTATCTTGTAGGTGAGCTTGTTTGCTTAACCTCTTAAGTCATTTGAAATAGTAAGACTTTGGCTGTGTGAGTGCAAGTTATATGTGGCTAACCATACTATTACTATTGTTGTGTTATTACAGGAGCCAGCATGAATGCCATGTAAGGGCATATGGGAACCATCTGAATAATGGAATACGGGTGTTAAAAGTAGATATTATCAGAGGGTGTCCTTGTAACTGACTGTGTGAATCTTTCTCTGTTGACATCAGTGTCGTTCAACTCCCCGCCAGTGAATACACAGAAACTCTTGCAGTAGTTTCATAGAGGGATCAAGTTAAATAAACACTGTTGTATAAATAGTACAGTAGATGCCCTAAACTTTTATCAAACGATACTGAATACTTTCATGGCCGGTTTCACAGACACTTTATGCCTGGTTCTGAATATGATTTAAAATGTGTCCTTATTTTATTAAGGAGTACTATGATGGGATGTGGCTGATGTTTTAGGAGCCAACTGAAACCTACTGTTGTGTCCTCTCCGGTTGATCCATCTGTATTCATCACAAAGAGAAGTTTCAGTTTTTCATTCACATTACATCTTTGTGAGGAGGAGACAAAAGAAACTATAGGCTAGATTCTTTCTCCTAGGTGGCCTTGGATTTGTGTTTGTTTGGAATGCAGGGTCTGAGCATGAGGATTTTAGTCCTTCAGTCTGATCAAAGAAAGACTGTTAATTACAGATTGGTTGTGTCCACATTTACATCCTATTCAAATGTTGCACTACTTTTTTCTATAGCCCCATGGACCCTGGTCAAAAGTACACTACATAGGGAATAAGGTGTAATTTGGGACCTAACCATCCACTGTGGTTATTAGTATAGATGGAATTGTCCCTGGACTGGCTGACATTCATGAGCTAGCTATTAGAGGACCTAGCTACACCCAACTGCACAGAGTTACACGCTAAGGCTGAAAAGGCCCTGATTGGTACCAAATAATTATGTACTGCATACTTTAATTGCAGCATCAAAGAGAATTTATTGGCATTGGGATGCTTTTAGTTTTCCTTAAACTTCTAGTCTGAAAAACATTTGTTTGTTTCTCTTTTATACAGCATGCAAGAACACAATGGAAGGAAAATAGCCATCACTGCACAGAGAACTCGCTAGCTAATTAATTATCCTCTGTGGATTGCAGTTTTGCTTTAAATGGCAATGCTTCCTCCAGGACATTTTTACTGTTGATATATCATTTCCATAAGCTCCCTTTAAATGTAGTCTTTAACTCAGATCCAGATGAGTTTTGTGCTGTAAACTGCTGTAAAACATGGACAAACGATGCCTTGAATTGGCCTCCATTCATCAACCCTAATTGTTTTTGTGAATAATTCTCCCTGGTCTGGACTCCATTACGTCGTCATATTACATTATTGTTATTTCGTCAAGCAGAGAGCCTAGTGCTTTCCTTTGCCTAATGTTTGACTAGTCATTGCTTCCCTGATATATTCCGTAACATCCCTTTGATTTCCAGTGTTTCTGTGTGTCAGTGGTTTTGGGCAAGCTTCTATACTTTGCAACTGAATCTCTTCCATTCTTTTCTCTTTTCCATTATGCTCCCATATCTGAACGTGGGCCTCAAGTTATTATGTAAAAGCTACATTGACTCATAGTACATCATGTATGGTAAGTGGAGGCACATAAAGCACAAGTCAGCACAAGATGATACAAGCAAGCCAAGCACCACCATTCTTCATCGTAGCTAGCTGATGAACCATAGCTAATGTGTTTGTTTCTAATGAAATTGAGCCGGTGGGACAAACGGGGGCATACAGTACTTAGAGTAGGGTGAGCGGTGACCACATGTCCCGGATTGTGCGGGACAGTCCCGCATTTTGTCCCTTTGTCCCACGTCCTGCAACCAAACAATCATGTCCCGCATTTGATCAACAAATTCAAACACCACTCATTTAGAAAAAAAGTTGATCTGTCCCTTATTTGGGTCAGACATTCCGACCTGTCTCTCACTTATGACAAGATACACTATACAGTTGAAGTCGGAAGTTTACATACACCTTAGCCAAATACATTTAAACTCAGTTTTTCACAATTCCTGACATTTATTCAGAGTAAAAATTCCCTGTCTTGGGTCAGTTAGGATCACCACTTTATTTTAAGAATGTGAAATGTCAGAATAATAGTTGAGAGAATGATTTATTTCAGCTTTTATTTCTTTCATCACATTTCCAGTGGGTCAGAAGTTTACATACACTCAATTAGTATTTGGTAGCATTGCCTTTAAATTGTTTAACTTGGGTCAAATGTTTTTGGGTAGCCTTCCACAAGCTTCCCACAATAAGTTGGGTGAATTTTGGCCCATTCCTCCTGACAGAGCTGGTGTAACTGAGTCAGGTTTATAGGCCTCCTTGCTCGCACACGCTTTTTCAGTTCTGCATACACATTTTCTATAGGATTGAGGTCAGGGCTTTGGGATGGCCACTCCAATACCTTGACTTTGTTGTCCTTAAACCATTTTGCCACAACTTTGGAAGTATGCTTGGGGTCATTGTCCATTTGGAAGACCCATTTGCGACCAAGCTTTAACTTCCTGACAGATGTCTTGAGATACAGTGGGGAGAACAAGTATTTGATACACTGCCGATTTTGCAGGTTTTCCTACTTACAAAGCATGTAGAGGTCTGTAATTTTTATCATAGGTACACTTCAACTATGAGAGACGGAATCTAAAACAAAAATCCAGAAAATCACATTGTATGATTTTTAAGTAATTAATTTGCATTTTATTGCATGACATAAGTATTTGATACATCAGAAAAGCAGAACTTAATATTTGGTACAGAAACCTTTGTTTGCAATTACAGAGATCATACGTTTCCTGTAGTTCTTGACTAGGTTTGCACACACTGCAGCAGGGATTTTGGCCCACTCCTCCCTACAGATCTTCTCCAGATCCTTCAGGTTTCGGGGCTGTCGCTGGGCAATACGGACTTTCAGCTCCCTCCAAAGATTTTCTATTGGGTTCAGGTCTGGAGACTGGCTAGGCCACTCCAGGACCTTGAGATGCTTCTTACGGAGCCACTCCTTAGTTGCCATGGCTGTGTGCTTCGTGTCGTTGTCATGCTGGAAGACCCAGCCACGACCCATCTTCAATGCTCTTACTGAGGGAAGGAGGTTGTTGGCCAAGATCTCGCGATACATGGCCCCATCCATCCTCCCCTCAATACGGTGCAGTCGTCCTGTCCCCTTTGCAGAAAAGCATCCCCAAAGAATGATGTTTCCACCTCCATGCTTCACGGTTGGGATGGTGTTCTTGGGGTTGTACTCATACTTCTTCTTCCTCCAAACACGGCGAGTGGAGTTAGACCAAAAAGCTCTATTTTTGTCTCATCAGACCACATGACCTTCTCCCATTCCTCCTCTGGATCATCCAGATGGTCATTGGCAAACTTCAGACAGGCCTGGACATGCACTGGCTTAAGCAGGGGGACCTTGCGTGCGCTGCAGGATTTTAATCCATGACGGCGTAGTGTGTTACTAATGGTTTTCTTTGAGACTGTGGTCCCAGCTCTCTTCAGGTCATTGACCAGGTCCTGCCGTGTAGTTCTGGGCTGATCCCTCACCTTCCTCATGATCATTGATGCCCCACGAGGTGAAATCTTGCATGGAGCCCCAGACCGAGGGTGATTGACCGTCATCTTGAACTTCTTCCATTTTCTAATAATTGCGCCAACAGTTGTTTCCTTCTCACCAAGCTGCTTGCCTATTGTCCTGTAGCCCATCCCAGCCTTGTGCAGGTCTACAATTTTATCCCTGATGTCCTTACACAGCTCTCTGGTCTTGGCCATTGTGGAGAGGTTGGAATCTGTTTGATTGTGTGTGGACAGGTGTCTTTTATACAGGTAACGAGTTCAAACAGGTGCAGTTAATACAGGTAATGAGTGGAGAACAGGAGGGCTTCTTAAAGAAAAACTAACAGGTCTGTGAGAGCCGGAATTCTTACTGGTTGGTAGGTGATCAAATACTTATGTCATGCAATAAAATGCAAATTAATTATTTAAAAATCATACAATGTGATTTTCTGGATTTTTGTTTTAGATTCCGTCTCTCACAGTTGAAGTGTACCTATGATAAAAATTACAGACCTCTACATGCTTTGTAAGTAGGAAAACCTGCAAAATCGGCAGTGTATCAAATACTTGTTCTCCCCACTGTATATCCACATACTTCTCCTGCCTCGTGATGCCATCTATTTTGTGAAGTGCACCAGTCCCTCCGGCAGCAATGCACCTACAGAAGACCTACAGAAGTAACCTATGTAAAGACTGTAATAGACTGAATAAATAAGGTAATTGCGTCAAACTTGTGAGTCTCTCCATGCTCATTAGTTGCTCACTCAACATATTTGCTGCTACTAAACACAATCCCATTTTAATAGTCTCTCTTCCTAACTGAGACCAACCAGAAATGTTTCCTTGGCCAAATATTCACAGATTTTCATAAAACAGTCACATGTGGTCGCTCGTTTTGCATCACCAAATTTAGCTTGAGGCAAAAGAGTAATTAGCTCGTTGGGTGCAGTGGGATCAGGGGTGTAGTGGTGCTGGAGCGCACCGGAGTGTCGCTTTGCCACTTCTCACAATGGTGCTCCTTTAGTAACATTAGATCAAAGCTGAATCAATGCCTTGCAAGATCACATAATGATTCTGTAGTATTCTACATAACATAAACAAATATAATAGCATAGTATAACGTTACTGTTACACCAAAAACAACACCTCATTTCTCATGAGATTTTAGGATGGTTAGCTGAAGAGTCACACCTTTTCTCTCATGCTGCCAAAAGTGAATTGCGCGCGCCACTAGGCAGAATGTGCTTGGATTGAAACAACATACTGTTGGCTCGGCTATAGTTTTAACACCAGAACAAAGCTAAAATAATAATAATAATAATTTGTTCACGAAACAGTAATTCAATAAGATCTAAATGTATATTCACATGAAACTGATTGAAATCAAATGACTAATATGCAGATGCAAGTAGTTTACTGTTAGACTGGACGTTTCACCGGTAAAACGTGATAAGAATTATCATTCACGATGGTCAGTGATGATGGCCCATTTTGAAATGAGGCATGCCTAACTTGGTGTTTGAGGGTATTAAAAATAGAAAATGTTCTTGAGACAAAATGTGTTGGCATAGGCAGATGTTACAATTGGACGATGGATTTTATGCATATTCTATAATGAGATTCAATAAGCTATGTCTGTCATTGCTGCCCCCCGAAAAACATTTTTATGTAGGCAACACCGTCCTACGAATGGGTGTTCTAAATGTGGTTACTCTAACTTCCAGTGCTGCAGTGGAGTGGAGGGTGGAGGGTGTGAGTCTACAGCACAGTCGTGGAGTGAAGTTGTGTCTGTGCAAGCTGCAGCTTAGACCAGAGTTTAAGTAAAGTTCTGGGCAGTCTTGGGCTTAATTGCTTTATAATCAAAGTACAGTAGGGCTTCCCTCAATGGGAATTAACACTAGCCTGTTCTCAGGGTCTGGGTTTGAACCTCTTTTTAAGGACGTATTGTGGGAAAAGATTGTAAACACATACATGCTGCTTATAACAAGTCTTACAATGCATTATACTGTAAGTACATCATAATGCATTACACCTGCAGGCTTTCAATAAAGTGATACCAAATTATTCCGGGCCCAATGTGACCTGGCGTTGGTTGAGGTGATGGATGAGGTGTGTAGTCACCACCTGTCCCTTGTTACTGTTTGACAGGAGGACATTATCCCTCTCCTTAGTTCGCCCTCAGACAGAGTCACAGGTCGAGACTAGCTGTCATGATTGATTAGGAATGCTCTAGACCAGGGGTGTTCCACCCTCCTCCAGGAGAGCTACCTCTCTTACAGGCTTTTGCTCCAACCCAATCTAATCACATCTGATTCTACTAATTAACTGCTCACCAGGACCTTGATGAGCTGAATCAGATGTGTTACAGTACAGTGGGGTTGGATATAAAGCCCACATACAAGTTGTATTCGGAGGTCTGAAGTTGTATTCTGAGGTCTGAAGTTGTATTCGGAGGTCTGAAGTTGTATTCGGAGGTCTGAAGTTGTATTCGGAGGTCTGAAGTTGTATTCGGAGGTCTGAAGTTGTATTCGGACGTCTGAAGTTGTATTCGCAGGTCTGAAGTTGTATTCGGAGGTCTGAAGTTGTATTCGGAGGTCTGAAGTTGTATTCGGAGGTCTGAAGTTGTATTCGGAGGTCTGAAGTTGTATTCGGACGTCTGAAGTTGTATTCGGACGTCTGAAGTTGTATTCGCAGGTCTGAAGTTGTATTCGGACGTCTGAAGTTGTATTCGCAGGTCTGAAGTTTTTGAATTCTGAGTTCTGAAGCTGTATTCTAACATTTGAAGTGGCATGATGCCCTGAGGGTGGTTGAGAAAATAGACTGGCAGACAGAGGGATGGGTTTGTTGTTTGTAAATATTTCAGAGTAACTCTGAAGTATGCCAAGAAGTATCAGAACTATTACGGAAATAGTTTCGTAAACAATAATTAGCTATTGTTTAGCTATTTGCTGAAGGTTGTTTTTCCACTTAGAGAAGTTATCTATTAGAGACTTAGTTATTTACAGATGTTTGTCTTGTTCTGGTCCGATGTTTCCTCTTCATGCATTCACCAGATCCATTTCAAACAGGATGTGTGTGTCCCAAATGGCACCCTATTTTCTACTGTCCCAAATGGCACCCTATTTCCTACATAGTGCACAACTTTTGACCAGGTCAAAAGTAGTGCACTATATATGGCATGGGATACCATTTGGGACTTAGGCAGTATTCCCTGAAGGGAAAATCCAATTATCTGCTTACTGGTTTCCCCAAAATCCAACTCCCTGGGTGATCCAGGGTGGGAAAGCTCTAATTGATGCCCACTTCAGAGCCTGCAGTTGGGCTTACAGCTGGGGCACAGGCCCTTAGGGTGGGGTTTCCTGGGTGTGCCATTCTGAAGGGTTTTAGGGGATGCTGTGTCTATATTATCCAAAATGGTTTCCACCCAATTGTTCTCCAAATGAGGGCAGGGTAAACTAACGTTCCCTCTTCTAACTCAATTCAAAATGACTTGATTAGAATTTTATTAAGAATCCCATTTATTCTTCATAGATGCTACTTCTGTGTATAATTTACCTTGTTCCTCTCTGCTTTGATGGCAGCTACACAGTCATGTGATGACAGTGTAGTTATTTCTGAGCTGTTCTTTTCGTGGAATCCTCTCAATGAATTAATAAATCATGACAAGCCCGTACAACACCACCGACTGTAGTTTGAAAATGTCAGATGCTTAAAGGCTCAATTCATGTCCGTCAAGGCTAAACATGTTCGGTTGGAACAATTAACTGTTTGATTGGTTAATAGATAATGCTGTAGGCCTAACGATTTTATCTGTGAAATGTGATTTCCAGGCTAAGTACTTCTCTAAAGCCGCTCTTTCATTTCAGAAGATGTTGACTTGACGCACGACTACTTTGTTACGAAGATGAGCTGTTTCATCAACGAATATGATGGATAGAGACTGAATACCGAGTGCTGCTAATCTAAAGTCAAGCCAGCTGTGTTTTTTGAGGGGCGATGCAGATTTGAAGCAGCATTGTCAGTGCTCTCAGGCATTACAGAGCCCTAATCACAGGGTTTGAGAAGATGTCTCTCGTCTGTGGCTCTTAGCCTACGTATGGGAAGCATCAACTGAGCCTCTCCAGGGAGAAGTGTAATTTTGACAAGAATCATGTGTTATTAATGGACAGTAACTCTCTCCCTGCCGACGAATACAGTGATTTCACATAGTATTTAGACCAACATGTGTCTCTTAACCCTCTATCATAGCTCTTCAGTGGGTGCAACGTGAAGGTAGCAAGCTGACCCCTATGGCTTACCGTAGATGTAAAACACAAGAGGACCAAACTCTAGACTCATTAACTAGGTAAGACAAACCATATCCAGGTCCTGTGTGTCCCCTTTGTCCTCCCAGAATGCTTTGTGCTAGTCCAGACCTGCCACACTGCCCACCAGTCTCACTAACGATGACAGATCCTTTTTCCACACACCCAAACTAGTCTTCCCACTGTCACTTCACACAAACTGGTTCTTCAATGTCTTGAGGTGTCTCAGGCTCTATATATGACCATGTGACCAAAGTTATAGCCAAATACTGTCTGGATCATTCATTGCAATACTGTATTTTGCCATTATGCCCTTTATAGATAGAAACATGCAGTCCAATATAAACTATAGTAGTAGCTATACTATACACTTTGTCTCTCCTCTTGGTGATACATTGCTGAGCAAAGTTCACAACAGCCACAGCTCCAACAAATAGTTAACATGCATTTATCTCTCACCATTTCAGTTCACACTGTTATTTCCCAGTAGTGTGGAAGGAAAGGCCTTGAGTGGCTCCAGACTCCTGATGTTATGTTTTGCAGTTTTGCTGTCTGATACAAATTATATAACCTTTTAAGCATCTCCCAGTAAGCAGTTTGTACTTTGTAGTTTGTGTACTGTAAACAGTAGTTTAAATGTCTATTTGAATGGTCCTTTAACATGGTTATCTCAGTAGGAAACCTTCCCTGGGGATTGGTATCTCTTCATAGAACCCAGGGAATCCACTGTAAGGGAATTCAGTGTGTTTTGCTTAGGCAGCGTGACACTAGACTGTCAGCAGGTGTTAGGTGTCTCCTCTTTTCTGGTCAGCTCACATTTTTAACACAGACCCATGAAAGATGGACCACTGACAGACCTCAAAGGGACTTCCTCCTGTGTGTTTGTGTGTGTATGTGTATATTCATGTGTGTGTGTGTGTGTGTCCACACATGACTTGTGTTGAACTTCAGTGTTGGGATACAAAAATCGATACAGTTATATATGGGGTAGAGGTCGACCGATTATGATTTTTCAACGCCGATACCGATACTGATTATTGGAGGACCAAAACAGCCGATACCGATAAATCGGCCGATTTAAATAAAATAAAATAAATAAAAATGTATTTGTAATAATGACAATTACAACAATACTGAATGAACACTTATTTTAACTTAATATAATACATCAATAAAATCAATTTAGCCTCAAATAAATAATGAAACATGTTCAATTTAGTTTAAATAATGCAAAAACAAAGTGTTGGAGAAGAAAGTAAAAGTGCAATATGTGCCATGTAAGAAAGCTAACGTTTAAGTTCCTTGCTCAGAACATGAGAACATATGAAAGCTGGTGGTTCCTTTTAACATGAGTCTTCAATATTCCCACGTAAGAAGTTTTAGGTTGTAGTTATTATAGTAATTATAGGACTATTTCTCTCTATACAATTTGTATTTCATATACCTTTGACTATTGTATGTTCTTATAGGCACTATAGTATTGCCAGTGTAACAGTATAGCTTCCGTCCCTCTCCTCGCTCCTACCTGGGCTCGAACCAGGAACACATCGATAACAGCCACCCTCGAAGCAGCGTTACCCATGCAGAGCAAGGGGAACAACTACTCCAAGTCTCAAAGCGAGTGACGTTTGAAACGCTATTAGCGCGCACCCCGCTAACTAGCTAGCCATTTCACATCGGTTACACCAGCCTAATCTCGGGAGTTGATAGGCTTGAAGTCATAAACAGCGCAATGTTTGAAGCATTGCGAAGAGCTGCTGGCAAAACGCACAAAAGTGCTGTTTGAATGAATGTTTACGAGCGTGCTTGTGCCTACCATCGCTCAGTCAGACTGCTCTATCAAATCATAGACTTAATTATAACATAATAACACACAGAAATACGAGCCTTAGGTCATTAATATGGTCGAATCCGGAAACTCATCTCGAAAACAAAACGTTTATTATTTCAGTGAAATACGGAAACGTTCCGTATTTTATCTAACGGGTGGCATCCATAAGTCTAAATATTCCTGTTACATTGCACAACCTTCAATGTTATGTCATAATTACGTACAATTCTGGCAAATTAGTTCGCAACGAGCCAGGCGGCTCAAACTGTTGCATATACCCTGACTCTGCGTGCAATGAACGCAAGAGAAGTGACACAATTTCACCTGGTTAATATTGCCTGCTAACCTGGATTTCATTTAGCTAAATATGCAGGTTTAAAAATATATACTTCTGTGTATTGATTTTAAGAAAGGCATTGATGTTTATGGTTAGGGACAGTCGTGCAACGATTGTGCTTTTTTCACAAATGCGCTTTTGTTAAATCATCCCCCGTTTGGCGAAGTTGGCTGTCTTTGTTAGGAAGAAATAGTCTTCACACAGTTCGCAACGAGCCAGGCGGCCCAAACTGCTGCATATACCCTGACTCTGTTGCAAGAGAAGTGACACATTTTCCCTAGTTAAAAGAAATTCATGTTAGCAGGCAATATTAACTAAATATGCAGGTTTAAAAATATATACTTGTGTATTGATTTTAAGAAAGGCATTGATGTTTATGGTTAGGTATACGTTGGAGCAACGGCAGTCCTTTTTCGCGAATGCGCACCGCATCGATTATATGCAACGCAGGACACGCTAGATAAACTAGTAATATCATCAACCATGTGTAGTTAACTAGTGATTATGATTGATTGATTGTTTTTTATAAGATAAGTTTAATGCTAGCTAGCAACTTTACTTGGCTTCTTACTGCATTCGCGTAACAGGCAGGCTCCTCGTGGAGTGCAATGTAAAGCAGGTGGTTAGAGCGTTGGACTAGTTAACCGTAAGGTTGCAAGATTGAATCCCCGAGCTGAAGATATGAAGATATTATTCTCCTGCAAGGAGCTGAGACATAATATGGAGTGTTTATAATGGTTACACAGTTTGTTATTCTACAATAATTGGACTACTCAGTCTAAACCAGGGGTAGCAACTGGCGGCCATGCGGTCCCCCCCTTTGAAGGCCCTTGGATCAATTCCCCCTGTTGCGAGTTAGAATAGTTGAATACACAAGGTGCAATTTTGAGATTTTTTCTGTTATGTCAGTCACTGATAGTCAGTCAATTAGCTCATGTCAGCTAAAAGCTTTTAGATTGCTAAATTAGTTTAGCGGCCAGCTATCTAAACTACCATGGTTGAATTACCGGCCAGGGGGCCCACATTAGTTTTGTTAGTTAGTCTCACTCAGATATCATATTAAAAACTGCAAACATTTCTCTACACCCTATGGCAAAATGTGTAGAATTGCATGAAATTAGTAATACAATTGCGAATTCTTCTCTCCACCCATGGCAAAATGTGTAGAATTGCAGCAAACTCGCTTTAAAACCGCAACATATTCTTTATACCCCATGGCAAAATGTGTAGAATTGCCGCAAACTCGCTTTAAAACCGCAACATATTCTCTATACCCCATGGCAAAATTTGTAGAATTGCAGCAAACTCTCTTTTAAAACCGCAACATATTCTCTATACCCCATGGCAAAATGAGTAGAATTGTATGAAATTAGATGGATGTGGCTACACAGACCTGCGAGCAACTGCGGCCCCTCATGATGAGTTCAGTTTTTTTGTGGCCCCACCCCCATCAAGGTTACCCATCCCTGATTTAAACCTTCGAAACACTGGTTCAGCCAGTTTCATGTTGTAACCTTCTAATCCAAAACCTGTCAATCCCAGATGTTACTCAACTCACCCTCCTCTTTAGACGGAATGTCTCAGCCACCCTCAGATGTTAAAGGGTTTCAGGAACCGGTTACAAGCAGTTCACAAACTGCAGCTGTCCTTAGAGCAGCAGCGCCAAACCTGAATACCTCTATTGAAGAAAGTCTGGATGTCTAAGTCGATGAAATGCTCTGCCTTTTACAGCAAGCACTGCTGAAACATAATCTAGGCTACATCATGCCAAAGAAAACGTTATATATTTGTGTAAATTCAGGTCTTGTAATTGACAGATAAGTCAGCTTTCAGCACACAGGGTTTTACATGGCGGTGAGGTGAACTATACAATCTCCATGGGTGGTTTGCTTTCACTGCCACCTAGCCAGCCTCCCCTTCTCTCAACAACTTGGTCTTAACACCCTATCTCACCCAACACCACCAACACATTCACACAACCCGGCTGGCCACTGCCAGGCTGGAGCAATTGTACTAGAGCCAGCCCCAGGAGAGGCCCTGTACTGGACCCAGGGGCAGGGGCTGTTGTCTGTAGCCTGTGTGGGCACTGGGCACCTCTTTATCTAGCCATATTGAGATGATGGCTCGGTGCCCAGGCCCCGGCCCCAGTGTAGTGGTGCTAAATGCTAACTAGTGTTGTGGTGATGGGTAGCCCAGGGCTGCTGAGCTGCTGGGGGCTTGAGGCAATGTGGCTCTCCTTCTCTCCCTCTCCCACTCCCTCTCTTCCTCTCCTTCTCATACTCCTTCATTCTCTCCCTTCCCCTCTCCTTCTCCCTGGTCCCTGCCTTTAGGGGAGTGCATCAATGGCGCTTCACCCAACATGAGTCGACTCAAGGTGCAGCCAAAAATCACAACAATGACCATCAAGAAGATGACTCTCACCCCTAGCTGTCTGTTCTCCCTCACATCCATTACACACTGGTGGTCCTAAAGGGAGATTGATGGTGGCTGTCTTCCATCATCCTCTGACTTTAATGGGGGTAGCAGCCACAGTTAAGGGGGCAGTGGCTAGACAGCGTCAAGGCAGATACTAGCAGCTCTTTTTTGTCTGGGCCTGGCTGGCATTGCCTGGGCTGGCTGTGGATTTCTCCTGAGGGAGAAGGGTTTTGTGAGAAAATGTGACAGTTTACGTCCCAAATGGCACCCTATTCCCTATATAGTGCATTACTTTGGACTAGAGCCCTATGTGCCCTAGTCAAAAGTAGTACACTTTGTAGGGCAAAGGGTGCCATTTGGATGGCAGACTTTGTGATTTTGGGATTCTCACGTTTCCCAGGGGGGGGGGGGGGGAGGATGGAGCAGGTTAGCGTTTTTCATCATGAATCTTGTTCTGGAGGCAGCTCTGCAGAGTGGTCACTAGCCAACCCGAACCTGAAGCACACTGCAAGGAAGGAGGGATGTACTAATTGGAGAAAGAATTGGTGAGAGACAAAAACAGAATGAATGGAATTGAATAGGCAGTAGTGTGAAGGCTGGTACCATGGTCAGAGAGAGGCATGTGTGATGAGAGAGGTATGTGTGTTTTATCATTCAACCTTGTGTCAAGGATCAACAGCTTTACAAATGACTTATAGGTGATGTGTGTGTGTGTGTGTGTGTGTGTGTGTGTGTGTGTGTGGGTGCGTTTCTTAAGTAACACAATTTTCTCCTGTCACAGCTGTAATTGGGTCCCTAACTCAACACGGAGCTCATCAGATTGAACCTTGTACAGCCCCTGCCTCGTTCTTTCTCTTTTTCACTCTATTTTTTTGTTCTCTCTATCCATATCTCCTCTGGCCTTTCACACAACTACACATTTGAAAACATTCTTTGTGTCTTTGCATAAACAGTCAAGCTGTTGTAACAGTGACTACCCACTGGGCACAGACATCAATTCAATGTCTGTTCCACGTTGGTTCAACTTAATTTCATTGAAATTACTTGGAAACCACATTGATTCAACCAGTGTTTGCCCAGTGGGTATTCTTGTTTTTTTTGTTGGCGTCTGTCCAAAGTCATTTTTTGTTTGCATGGAAATCTTTGGTTTGAATTCATGTATTTATAATAATTAAATAGGCATTGAATGTATCTCCCAGTAGCAGCCATAGCTAACTGATCTCTTAAGCTGTCTATTCTCTCGTCTCTGCCTTTGACTCTCTTGTGTATCTTTGACTTTCTCCTTATTAAGTTTAAGGAGTATATTTTCCTAAAATGATCCCTGTAATTTCCGTTTCAGTGTTTTTCACTAGCGCCGACTGTCGGCTACACAGCCGATTTCACACGGTTTTATAAAAGGTGTTGAGCTGACTGAATTAATCCTTGCCGTTCATAAATCATACAACGTACTTATATCTCCATGGTATCGATTCAGGACATATGTCCACCAAGGTAAAGTTGGTTTTATATTCACACATTCGGACATTCAACAGACATTCAACAGGCATTCGCCAAAAGCCATTTAAAATGGTAAAAATCTATAACTAATTAAATGATTGTCACAGAAACATAAAAATAGATATGGTTTATTCTATAAATGTCTAGCATACTTTTACAACCTTTGTTTTGAATACAATCTCCAGTTTTGATTTGATAGAAATACATAAAATCTATAAGATGCCATTACAAGCGGTATAAATCAATAACTAATTCACCGTTTGTCACAGAAACATCAAACTATGTATGATTTATTCTATAAATATCGAGCATACTTCACAACCTTTGTTTTGAGGAAAAATTCCAGTTTTAACTTGATAGAAATACATAAAATCTTTAAAATGCTAAATCAATAAATAGAGGGCATGTAGTCTATCAAATCTTTATTTCTATCAAATCAAAACTGGATTTTCTTCTCAAAATAAAGGTTGTAAAAGTATGGTTTTTGCGAATGCACTTGAAGAAACGTTCAAAGTTCTTGAAATTGTCTGGATTGACTGACCTTCATGTCTTTAAGTAATGTTGGACTGTCGTTTCTCTTTGCTTATTTGAGCTGTTCTTGACATAATATGGACTTGGTCTTTTACCAAATAGGGCTATCTTCTGTATTCAACCCCAACCTTGTCACAACACAACTGATTGGCTCAAACAGATTAAGAAGGAAATACATTCCACAAATTAGCTTTTAACAAGGCATACCTTTTAATTGAAATACATTCTAAGTGACTACCTCATGAAGCTGGTTGAGAGAATGCCAAGAGTGTGCAAAGCTTTCATTAAGGCAAAGGGTGGCTACTTTGAAGAATCTAAAATTTAAAACAAATCAAAATATATTTGGATTTGTTTTAACTCTTTTATTGGTTACTACATGATTCCATATGTGTTATTAAATAGTTTTGATGTCTTCACTATTATTCTACAATGTAGAAAATAGTAAAAATAAAGAAAAACCCTTGATTGAGTAGGTCTGTCCAAATTTTGGACTTTTTGACTGGTACCGTGGGACCTTCAGACAAGTCTTGTGAGCAAAACAGTCTAGAGCAAAACAAACGACATGTACGTGTTCGTGAGAGTCTCACCTTTGCACCGAAGGGTCATAGTGTGTAGCCCAAACAGTTTGGACACTACAAATCAAATCAAATGTATTTATATAGCCATTCTTACATCAGCTGATATATCAAAGTGATGTACAGAAACCCAGCCTAAAACCCCAAACAGCAAGCAATGCAGATGTAGAAGCACGGTAGCTAGGAAAAACTCCCTAGAAAGGCCAAAACCTAGGAAGAAACCTAGAGAGGAACCAGGCTATGAGGGGTGGCCAGTCCTCTTCTGGCTGTGTCGGGTGGAGATTATAACAGAACATGGCCAAGATGTTCAAATGTTCATAAATGACCAGCATGGTCAAATAATAATAATCACGGGCCTCCCGGGTGGCGCAGTGGTCTAGAGCACTGCATCGCAGTGCTATGCTGCGCCACCAGAGTCTGGGTTCGCGCCCAGGCTCTGTCGTAGCCGGCCGCGACCGGGAGGTCCGTGGGGCGACGCACAATTGGCTTAGCGTCGTCCGGGTTAGGGAGGGTTTGGCCGGTAGGGATATCCTTGTCTCATCGCGCTCCAGCGACTCCTGTGGCGGGCCGGGCGCAGTGCGCGCTAACTGAGGGGGGCGGGTGCACGGTGTTTCCTCCGACACATTGGTGCGGCTGGCTTCCGGGTTGGAGGCGCGCTGTGTTAAGAAGCAGTGCGGCTTGGTTGGGTTGTGCTTCGGAGGACGCATGACTTTCGACCTTCGTCTCTCCCGAGCCCGTACGGGAGTTGTAGCGATGAGACAAGATAGTAATTACTAGCGATTGGATACCACGAAAATTGGGGAGAAAAGGGGATAAAAAAATAATAATAATAAAAAAATAAAAATAATAATAATAATAATAATCACAGTAGTTGTCGAGGGTGCAACAAGTCAGCACCTCAGGAGTACATGTCAGTTGGCTTTTCATAGCCGATCATTGAGAGTATCTCTACCGCTCCTGCTGTCTCTAGAGAGTTGAAAACAGCAGGTCTGGGACAGGTAGCACGTCCGGTGAACAGGTCAGGGTTCCATAGCCGCAGGCAGAACAGTTGAAACTGGAGCAGCAGCACGGCCAGGTGGACTGGGGACAGCAAGGAGTCATCATGCCAGGTAGTCCTGAGGCATGGTCCTAGGACTCAGGTCGAGAGAGAGAGAGAGAGAGAGAGAGAGAGAGAGAGAGAGAGAGAGAGAGAGAGAGAGAGAGAGAGAGAGAGAGAGAGAGAGAGAGAGAGAGAGAGAGAGAGAGAGAGAGAGAGAGAGAGAGAGAGAGAGAGGAGAGAGAGAGAGAGAGAGAGAGAGAGAGAGAGAGAGAGAGAGAGAGAGAGAGAGAGAGAGAGAGAGAGAGAGAGAGAGAGAGAGAGAGAGAGAGAGAGAGAGAGAGAGAGAGAGAGAGAGAGAGAGAGAGAGAGAGAGAGAGAGAGAGAGAGAGAGAGAGAGAGAGAGAGAGAGAGAGAGAGAGAGAGAATAAAAAATAAATACTTAAGTTCACACAGGACACCGGATAAGACAGGAGAAATACTCCAGATATAACAGGCTGACCCTAGCCACCCGACGCATAAATACTGGAGGCTGACGATACTCTGAATTCACACATTTTCAGTCATACAGAAGTTGGCAGAACGGCTGTACCAACTTCAAACGAGTCTCTTGACACTTGTGGAGGTCAAAACGATGAGAAGACCGATTTTTCTGGGATGTCTCATGCTCCGACCAACACTGCTCTGTCACCTTTCACCGCCTATGCGGAATTGCGACATAGGCAGATGCAGTTGATTGAGACACATCCAATGCGATATCTCTGACATTTGTATGGGGATTTATTATGCTAATTGGATTTCCACGGGGGCGCGGACAGCAACCTTAGGGTGTTAAATTAATATATTTTAAAATATAAATGACATGCTGCAATTCACAAAGAGTTGCAAACACTTGTTGAAATTCTTTCACTAATTTACCTGAGGATGTTCTATCTCTTCTCTTAACATGTATGGACCCAGAACTTAATGGAGCATCTGCTCTGTTTTTCCATTTGAAAAAATGCCCTTCACACAATTTGTTTGATTTTAAATGTAATTTGTGCTATTTACTTTTTTTTTTTTAATTTGAAGAGGAAATTCATATCTTGCAGTAAAATACTTTAATCTCTAGAGAAGACAGGTTAAATGTTAAAAAGAAGTTTAATGTTCTCTTACTTTTAAAAAATGGTCATAGGCCTAGACCTAGACCATATCCCCGAAAACTGAATTCACACATTTTCAGTCATTTAAATTGTGAACACAATACCACAACACATTTGCCCAATCAATTTCAGATGTGTATTTCACATGGAATTAAGGCATTAAAATGTACCAGAAGCCACGAAAATAGAGCTTGTTTGGCAAAAACATCTTAACTACCGAAAGATAGATGGACGGATGGACAGGCAGACAGTCAAACAGACAGAAAAGGCAGGTTTTTCTGTGGGCATAATAAGCAGGTTTCGAATGAAATGGTGCAGACAGTTGAACTCTGCTTGGGAGCATGTTCCAGTCACATCTCCTCGACTGTCTCTTCTGAGCTCGGAGACTCAAGCTTTCTCTAACCCTGTATGGCATGTTAAATGTGATTCAGTCTTCCCTCACTCTCTGTATGTCTGTTGGCCATGATGACAAGTCATGTTGCCAAGCATCTGTCACCAACCTTATCGAACTCCAGCAAAGCACTGTGGCAGTTCCAAGTTTGCTCTTAACACCAGAGCTCACAAATAGAGGTTGGAAACCCAGAGAAACAATACTCACGTACTCCATAGGATTAAAGATAGCTCAGTAAATGTCTCCTCTTTCTCCTTTTACAAAAATGTGTAGTTTCACATTAACTTAAATTTCACGTGACATCATATTTTCACATGTATTAAATGTAGAATTCACATGTTAACACCACCTTTTCACATGTGAGAAGAAAAATGTGTTTTCACCTCATGTGAATTGCAGATGCACATGTGAAATTTGCGGTTTCACGTGTGAAAAACTTTATCATGTGAAAATCTCATGTTCACATGTGGAATTGCAAGGTAACATGTAAAAAACTGCATTTTCACATGTAAGAACTCCACATGTGAAAATATAATTAGCAGGTTTACATGTAAGAAACATTCACAAGGGAAAATCTAACTTTCACATGTGTAATTCCAATTTCACGTGGTGGTGAAATAGTGTTATTCTCCTCACATGTGAAAAGGTAGTGTTAACATATTGAGGCTCCCGAGTGACGCAGCGGTCTAAGGCACTGCATCTCAGTTCTAGAGGTGTCACTGCAGACCCTGGTTCGTTCGCGGGATGTATCACAATCGGCCGTGATCGGGAGTCTGATTGGGCGGCGCACAATTGGTCCAGCGTCGTCCGGGTTAGGGGAGGCCGGGGTAGGCCATCATTGTAAATAAGAATTTGTTCTTAATTGACTTTCCTAGTTAAATAATATATATTTATTATATTAATATCTGTCTCCTTAATTATCTTGTTTAACATTTTAAAACATTTTATGTAACATTTTTCAAGTGATTTGTTCAAAGCCACATGTTTTTCACATGTTCTTTGCACATGTTATTTTCTTTGTTTTTTTGTAACGGTCTCTCTCTCTTTCTCTCTCTCTCTCTCTCTCTCACTTCACTGACCCCTCTTTTCGACCCTTCACGCACTCTTCTGCTTGGTTCCCCTTTTGAAGTGTATTTCCTGTATGAGACGTGTGCTTCCTGTCCAGGGGTCATTGAGCACTTCCTGAAGTATGACACAGTCTGCTTTATGAGTCCGTCGGGAGATAAAGCACAGGGATAATATTACACCAAACACATGCCAACAATCTCTGTTATTGAGCTTTTCTCATCAAAAATTCAAAGCACTCATTTTAAAAGCCATTCATGCATTCCTGCTGTATATTATGTGCGTGTCCCATGTGGCACCCTATTCCTTATGTAGTGCACTACTTTTGACCAGAGCCCTATGGGTCCTGGTCAGAATTAGTGAACTAAGTAAGGAATAAGGTGTCATTTGAGACGCTGGCTTTGTGTGTTGTGTACCAGTATCTATTATCTTGTAGTAGATATTGCTATTCACTATAAGTTTGTACTGCATCATGCAGTGACTAGGCTCAAGTTGACCGCATGCACTTCTTTCTAAGCTTTGAGTTGTGGGCGACCTGAGTTAGACAAGCGTGATGTAGGTGAGTTCTCATGTTACAAGGAGCTTGGTCTGGCTTGCTTTGGTTATAAAAGCAACGGGATCGGCAGTATTAAAGTGGGCCCTGTATCTGGGTGAATTCACATGAAACACCCACACACCCACGCTGAAGGCTCAGCACGGTTTTACCCATGAAGATAGTTTATTTTGTTGGTATGATGTCATAGCCTGCCTGTCCCTCTGCTAGTTCCATATTTTGCAGATGGGTCTTGTCTTAACAGAGAGCCATTATTTCATGCAAAACAATAATGAGAAAGACGATGGGCTTAACATGAGATACTCAGTACATTGTGTTTTTCTTTCCCATCCTACCATGCCACTGCTTGTTATTATGAACAGGTAAAGCATATTATAACAGTGGAGAGGTTGTTCTGAAGCTGCCGAGGCATAAACACACCTCACAAAAGACTGGGCTTCCGTCCCAATCAGGGAACAGAAACAAACGCTCCAAGTATTAAAGCTTTTTCACATTCATCCTCCTCTTTTCAGACTGACTTCTATTCTCCTTTGTGTGCATAAATATCTTGTGTTATGATTCTACTGCTTTACTGTTACTTTTCTCTCTCTTAGGCCTCTCTCTTTCTTTATTTCTCTCTCTCTCTTTCTCTGTCTCTCTTTGTCAGTCGGTCAGACGTTGGGGCTTGTGATAACTGGCCGGGTGCCCGGTGCTCTCTTGGCAGCCACCTTAGGAACAGGCCTCTTTCTCCCGGTCTCTCTATCTGTGTGTGTCTGTTGGAATGGCTTTATTTGTTCTAACACAGATTATGTGGATTCAGGGTATTCGGAGGACACGATGGTCTGCAGATGATGTGGTAAACATGTAGCTACAGTGTCTCAGCTTAGACATGTTTTATATTCCAAGCAATGCTACTTTGAAATTCAAAATACCACTTTTGGATTTGATGCCTCCACATCTACGGTGTGCAATTTGTACCGTAACAAAGATACATCCAAGCTCTTAGTGAACTGACGTTCTCTCCACATGTCAAATTGGAGGCAAATAACATTAGGAGAACAAAGCTTTTATGCCTGATGTGACGGTCTACAAATAGACTCTCTTCTTGAGCTAGTCTGCGCATGTGATGTGGTTGGTTTCTTACAGGACAGGCGAAAGACAGTGGTCTATACTCACGTATGATAGCATCAATACCTGGTAGACTGATACTGTAACTGTATGTTGGCTCCAGCATCTTCAGTAGGACCTAAGGCATTTAAAGGTCATTGGTATGTATGGCCACATGCATGGTTTATTTGATAAACAATACTGTAATTGAATTCACTCTCCTTCCTGGTTGAAACATGTTTCATATTTTACGCCCTGGGTAAGATATGCTGCTAAAAACAAAGGTGTTTTGTGGTTCTATATATACTGTTTTTAATGTCATCCTGTGATGCTAGTCATGGAACCCTTTTTTGTTCTATTTGGCACCATTTCTTTTTTTTCTCTCCCCAATTTTGATCTTGTTTCATCGCTGCAACTCCCCAACGGGCTCGGGAGGCGAAGGTCAAGTCAAGCGTCCTCCGAAGCGTTACCCGCCAAACTGCGCTTCTTAACACCTGCCCACTTAACCCAGAAGCCAGCAGCACCAATGTGTCGGAGTTAACACTGTTCACCTGACTACCGAGGTCAGCCTGTAGGCACCCGGCCCACCACAAGGAGTCGCTAGAGCGCGAGGAGCCAAGTAAAGCCCCCCCGGCCAAACCCTCCCCTAACCCGGACGACGCGGGGCCAATTGTGCGCCGCCCTAAGGGACTCCCAATCACAGCCGATTGTGATACAACCCGGGATCGCACCCGGGTCTGTAGTGACGCCTCTAGCACCGCGGTGCAGTGCCTTAGACCGCTGCGCCACTCGGGAGCCCCCAGCACCATTTCTTCTAACAGTATGAAACATATCGTGTATGCCTGTGAGTTGAAGTGAGTCATTCGTTTTATTCGTACGTCTGTAGCTGTAGTGGTTTCAATGGACTTACTTGGTTAACCTGTCAAGAAAAGTCCTGCAGTTTTAGAAGAATTATAAGCTGCAACTCACGTAAACTCTTTTTCTCAGAGTACTTCTAACCATGGCTACATGACTTGTTGCTCCTGGACTTATAAAGATTCAGCCTATGTGAAAATGAGCTAAGTTTACTGTGTCAACAAATGATGTCATGAGAACAATGAGGGTTGGAGGGAGGAAAGTACTGTGTGTGTGTGTCTGTCTTTTTGTGAGCTTGCGGTGCAAATGAAGCACTCTGAATATGTGCGGAAATAAGGATGCCACACCCCTGCCTCACACAGTTATACTCCTGAGACTCTGGAGGGATAGTGTCTCTCACAGTGGGGCAAAAAAGTATTTAGTCAGCCACCAATTGTGCAAGTTCTCCCACTTAAAAAGATGAGACAGGCCTGTAATTGTCATCATAGGTACACTTCAACTATGACAGACAAAATGAGAAAAAAATCCAGAAAATCACATTTGTAGGATTTTTAATGAATTTATTTGCAAATTATGGTGGAAAATAAGTATTTGGTCACCTACAAACAAGCAAGATTTCTGGCTCTCACAGACCTGTAACTTCTTCTTTAAGAGGCTCCTCTGTCCTCCACTCGTTACCTGTATTAATGGCACCTGTTTGAACTTGTTATCAGTATAAAAGACACCTGTCCACAACCTCAAACAGTCACACTCCAAACTCCACTATGGCCAAGACCAAAGAGCTGTCAAAGGACACCAGAAGCAAAATTGTAGACCTGCACCAGGCTGGGAAGACTGAATCTGCAATAGGTAAGCAGCTTGGTTTGAAGAAATCAACTGTGGGAGCAATTATTAGGAAATGGAAGACATACAAGACCACTGATAATCTCCCTCGATCTGGGGCTCCACGCAAGATCTCACCCCGTGGGGTCAAAATGATCACAAGAACGGTGAGCAAAAATCCCAGAACCACACGGGGGGACCTAGTGAATGACCTGCAGAGAGCTGGGACCAAAGTAACAAAGCCTACCATCAGTAACACACTACGCCGCCAGGGACTCAAATCCTGCAGTGCCAGACGTGTCCCCCTGCTTAAGCCAGTACATGTCCAGGCCCGTCTGAAGTTTGCTAGAGAGCATTTGGATGATCCAGAAGAAGATTGGGAGAATGTCATATGGTCAGATGAAACCAAAATATAACTTTTTGGTAAAAACTCAACTCGTCGTGTTTGGAGGACAAAGAATGCTGAGTTGCATCCAAAGAACACCATACCTACTGTGAAGCATGGGGGTGGAAACATCATGCTTTGGGGCTGTTTTTCTGCAAAGGGACCAGGACGACTGATCCGTGTAAAGGAAAGAATGAATGGGGCCATGTATCGTGAGATTTTGAGTGAAAACCTCCTTCCATCAGCAAGGGCATTGAAGGTGAAACGTGGCTGGGTCTTTCAGCATGACAATGATCTCAAACACACCGCCCGGGCAACGAAGGAGTGGCTTCGTAAGAAGCATTTCAAGGTCATGGAGTGGCCTAGCCAGTCTCCAGATCTCAACCCCATAGAAAATCTTTGGAGGGAGTTGAAAGTCCGTGTTGCCCAGCAACAGCCCCAAAACATCACTGCTCTAGAGGAGATCTGCATGGAGGAATGGGCCAAAATACCAGCAACAGTGTGTGAAAACCTTCTGAAGACTTACAGAAAACATTTGACCTCTGTCATTGCCAACAAAGGGTATATAACAAAGTATTGAGATAAACTTTTGTTATTGACCAAATACTTATTTTCCACCATAATTTGCAAATAAATTCATTAAAACTCCTACAATGTGATTTTCTGGATTTCTTTTCTCATTTTGTCTGTCATAGTTGAAGTGTACCTATGATGAAAATTACAGTGTCACGATCGTGTGGAAGAGATTCGGACCAAAACGCAGCATGAGGAAAATAAGCCATCTTCTTTTAATTAAATGAACGAAGATGAACATGAAACGAAAACACTATACAAACAAACAAAACAACAAATGATCGTGAAGCTAAATAACGCAAGTGCCCAGACAAGCAACAAACGTTAAACAAGACAACTACCCACAAAAGCCTACTGCCTATGGCTACCTTAAATATGGCTCCCAATCAGAGACAAATTAATGACAGCTGTCTCTGATTGAGACCCAATCTAGGCAGCCATAGACATAACTAGACAACCTCACAATTATCTATCCCATACACAATACAACACCCATAGACTAAACAAAACACACACAACATACAATGCCCACCCCAACTCACGCCCTGACCAACTAAACATAATCAAAATAACATAAAAATAGGTCAGGAACGTGACATACAGGCCTCTCTCATCTTTTTAAGTGGGAGAACTTGCACAATTGGTGGCTGACTAAATACTTTTTTGCCACACTGTATTTGAATTCCTTTTAGTTAGCTTTTTTATGAGCTCAATGCACAGTTTCTATATAGATAAATCAGATCAAGCCCGAACTGTGCAATGTAGTAAGGAGTTGTCATTTTGAACAGGCCAATATTCTACATAGAAAACGTGGTAATTAAACACAATGACCATAATCCATTGCACGCCTACTTGTCCGGTCAATGGGGTGTGTGCAGACACAGAGAGGGATAGAGAGCAGTTGCTTTGAGGTATTTCTATCTGAAAATACATTATCTGAGTGATTTGCTAGTTGGTATTCAGCAGTCATAAAAGTATGCCTTATTTGCTTTGAAGAACTACTCAAATAGTGATTTTTTGTCAGACAGCATAGGCAGCAGCTCTATAGAGATGAGATGATGACTTGGAATGAAATAATAAAGACATCAAATAAAACACATGTACTATACACAACAACTACCTTATTTTTAATCACATATTTCAATGTGAATAAATGATGGTTAGTAAGTGATTAAGTAATGGGCAGTCACAACCATCATGAGACTTTTATTCATTGTTTTATTCTCTGTTGTCACAGCATTCAACCCACATAATGCATTGTATACATCATGTTTAAAAAAATAATATATTAAAACCCGAAATTGAAGACCTTGATTATTTTATGATAATTGAACTGGAACCAAACTGACCTCAAAAAGCACTAATCGCTCAGCAGCGTTAACACATATACACACGCTCACACAGCCCTCTCATGGGACCACTTAAGCTCCATCCTCTGTGACTCACACTGGGCAGTGTCTTCCTCCAGTTAAAGCTTCTTTTGGCCAAGAATGCTGCTACAGGGTTAAGGTCAACTTCCCCCTTAACCAGACAGTGTGAACGGTCCTCACTGGGAGAGGACTCCTTGTATACTCTATATACTAGCCTGGACTCCATGTATACTCTATATACTAGCACTTAGCCTGGACTCACTGTATACGGTCAACATGGCAGGCATTCTCAGTTGTAGCCTCACTTCTATACACATTTCAAGAAGCAATAGGAGGACGGGCTCATTGTAATGGCTGGAATGGTATAAATGGACCGGTATCGAACACATCAAGTATATGTAAACCCCGTGTTTGACTCTGTTCCATTAATTCCATTCCAGCCATTATAATGAGCCCGTCCTCCTATAGCGCCTCCCAACAGCCTCCACTGACGCCTACATTACTGAACATAGACAAATGATGTATGCTGAAACTTGTGTAGTTCAGAATTATTTCACGGTTTCATGAGAAATGTTAGCTGTAAGTATATTACTTTGTTTGACTTAGCCTTTAACCTGACCAATTTGGGTGGGTGTTCATGCACATCAATTCGCAGTCCCCTGAGCTATGTGTCATACCCTCCATGTGCATCGTGGGCTGTTCTAAAACGTTTCGTGATGCACTCTAAATGTGATGTTGCTTTTGGCTGATTTAATGCTGCCATCTGGCAAGCATAACTTCATATGCTTATGAAATAATAAACAAACGTGTAAATTGTGCTGACTGTAAGTAGTAGTAGTAGTAGTAGTGCTTTGTTTGATTATGGTGCTCAACCAGTTTTATATCAACGTTTCTGAACTGGCTTGAAGGGCTAGTATGTAACTACCTCTGATATGCAAATTAGCATGCTAGTCAATTAGCCTACTTAGCCTCCTATTTGATATGTTACATTGTCCTATCATATAGGCTGACATATTCAACTCTTGTGATCACCACATAGTGTGGCTTATGTTTCTATACAGTATGTTACCTTTTATTCTGTGTATCAACTGTGTTGATTTGAATATGGAAAGCAGCTGGTGACATTAAAGATCTAATAATAATTGGCCTACAGTGATACAACCCAAAGCTGTCAAACCTCTACTTAACTGGAATGACAAATGTTAGTCTCCTAGACATATTCTTCATTGTTTACGTTAAGGGTTAGTCTTCATTGTAGACAACAGAGAGACTCCTGTTCCATAGGAGCCTGTATCAGTTAAATCTGCTGATACACGAGACCAACAAACGTCTACAGGTTGCGCGTGCAAGTACCATTTGAGATGCAAAAATACCATCTGAGACGCAAGCGCTTCGAGGTTCGCAGCGTCAGCACGCATAATCTACAGCTGGATACTTCTCATAGTATCCAGGCCTGTCTCTATTACTATTCCAAGGTTGAGGAGAAGACTGGCGCCTCAGTTGAGGGGTTTGGAACAGCTTGGATGTTGAGGCTAAAGGTTTCAGTTTGTAATATGACACCCCAACTCTCCTATAGGCTTACCACTCATTCAAGGCTCTATAGTCTAGTCTGTGTATATGCATAGGCTTGTTTTTTTTTAAAGTATCTATTATCTTACAGTAAAGAGAAGGTAATGCTTTTTGCCATGTTATCGACTCATGGCTAAGTCATGCTATCCTGCCTTCATCATGAGCCCTCTGAGTAGTTTTACTAGCTACTCTACACAGGAAGTCTGTGTGAAGTGTGTGTGTAGAGCTCTACACATAGTCTCAAGATGTTAGCAATGGCTACCTGCTGCTGCCACAGACTGTATGTGAACACAGCCTCAGGATGCTATCTATGGCTAACTGCTGCTGCCACAGACTCTATGTGAACACAGCCTCAGGGTGCTATCTATGGCTAACTGCTGCTGCCACAGACTGTATGTGAACACAGCCTCAGGATGCTATCTATGGCTAGCTTTTGCCACAGACTGTATGTGAACACAGCCTCAGGATGCTATCTATGGCTAACTGCTGCTGCCACAGACTGTATGTGAACACAGCCTCAGGGTGCTATCTATGGCTAACTGCTGCTGCCACAGACTGTATGTGAACACAGCCTCAGGGTGCTATCTATGGCTAACTGCTGCTGCCACAGACTGTATGTGAACACAGCCTCAGGATGCTGTCTATGGCTAACTGCTGCTGCCACAGACTGTATGTGAACACAGCCTCAGGATGCTATCTATGGCTAACTGCTGCTGCCACAGACTGTATGTGAACACAGCCTCAGGATGCTATCTATGGCTAACTGCTGCTGCCACAGACTGTATGTGAACACAGCCTCAGGATGCTATCTATGGCTAACTGCTGCTGCCACAGACTGTATGTGAACACAGCCTCAGGATGCTATCTATGGCTAACTGCTGCTGCCACAGACTGTATGTGAACACAGCCTCAGGATGCCATCTATGGCTAACTGCTGCTGTCACAGACTGTATGTGAACACAGCCTCAGGATGCTATCTATGGCTAACTGCTGCTGCCACAGACTGTATGTGAACACAGCCTCAGGATGCTATCTATGGCTAGCTTTTGCCACAGACTGTTTATGACCATTCACCGTGTGAACATAAGTAGCCTCAGGATGCTATCTTAGTATAGTTAGGGAGTGTAATGTCTCTTGGTCGCTGAACGAATGAGATAAGGATGGCAGTTTGATGGAGAAATTTATTACATAATCACATCAGGATAAATATGACCGCACCCATGAACACACACACACACACACACACACACACACACACACACACACACACACACACACACACACACACACACACACACACACACACACACACACACACACACACACACACACACACACGGGTCCCAGGGGAATGTTTAGGGTGCCCGGGCGTGCCTGGCCTGCTGCTAGTTTAGGAAGGTGATTTATGGTCTGTCACAGCTGGACTCTCTTCTCCTCACATTCCTTCACACTGGGTACACGGCTACTTCTTACACTCACACACACAACCTCAAGCGGAGTTCTCTAAGCTCTATTTTGTGAAGTTTTCATGTGTACCCAAGCCCCTACTACCACTGCACTTAAATCACTGGCAAAGCTTTTCTCAACTCAACAGTAATGTTTTAACTGACTTTAATTATGTATCATTATGGATCTGTTCAATGGGATCCTCATGTGATGTTAATGTCCTATTGAGCCTTCCTTCGTCCTAGCATCCTCTTCCCATGCTGGGCCATTATCCTCCCTCCCTGTGTTTCAGCCTGAGACCAGATGCTTATAGCTCTGATTGCAATGAGCTTCTGTGCGTTGTAGGGGCTTAAACAGAGTTGTAGTTGTGAAGAAACAGGACTTGATATTACTGTACATACAAATCCTCTACATACAAAGTGGTGATCCAAACATTCAAAAGAGGCGTGTGTGTTTAAATGCATGTGTGCTTGTCTGAGCGCGTGTGTGTGTGTGTTCAAGCCTGTGTCTGTAAGTGTATGTGGAGGATGTTGTCTGTGTCTCTCTGAGTACTGATGACTTTAGTAAATCTGCAGTAGTCTGCATCTTGGCACCGTGCAGTTGGCCTTGGGTTTGGAGAGGCTCCATATAAATTGCCTGTAGGATTTGGAGTGGCACGTCATGTGCTGGGCTCTATTAACACAGGGGTCTTGTCTCAAATGGCACCCTATAGGCCCTGGTAAAAAGTAGTGCACTATAAAGGGAGTAGGGTGCCATTTGGGACTAAAGCAGACTGTGTGATGGTAATCCATGCTGATCATCTCAGTCTCAGCTAGAGCCGGGCTGGCACATAAAGCAGGCCTGGGGATATTTAGAGAAAACCTCAGAGTTATGGCTGACCTCACTGACTCCAACTCTAGCCCCTTTTCCAAATCTCTCTCTCTCTCCTTTTCCAAATCTCTCTCTCTCCCTCTCTCTCAGCTCAACTCTCAGGGGCTCAGTAGTTGATTTAGAGCTAGGCTAATTTCAATTTCCTCTCCCAAATTCTCCTGGATCTCTCCTGCAGTGGACGCAGGGATCTATTGTGACTGGTCGTAATAGACTGAGACCCAGTGTGTCAAGAGTATGACTGGGTATATCAGGTCAACCTAACAATCCTCAAAAGCCCTACCACATCCCAAGATAATCACATATAAACTCCAGCGCCACCCCTTTCCCTGAGGAAAATTATGTTCATTAGGGATTTCCACTGTGTTTCACTGTGGTTAACTTTATTACATGGATTCAATTAGATTTATTTTAAACAAAAATGTCACACAGATGAAGGGACACCAGAACTTGAGATCTGCCATTTTCCTTCCTGTCCAGATAGAAGAGAGAGAAAGAGAGTGATGAGGTAACTGTGGTGTTTTATAAGTAACAAGGGAGTCATCACAGTGCCACACAGTCACACCATGACTTTCATACCACCCAAACACACATGGCCTCTGTGGAGGCCACAAGAAACCTACAAATGTCACAATATAGAGAGAGAATA
Organism: Salvelinus alpinus; assembly: GCF_045679555.1. Lineage (NCBI taxonomy): Eukaryota > Metazoa > Chordata > Actinopteri > Salmoniformes > Salmonidae > Salvelinus > Salvelinus alpinus. The sequence goes on from NC_092093.1 coordinate 76,408,904, forward strand.
CTGACCCATAGACGAGAGGTGAAAGGTGAACTGCTGCCTGTCATGGTTAGTTCACATCCAATGGCTTGCTGTGTGTTTGTGTGACTCGGAGTGTGATCAACTAGCTCAAACTCTCTTTGCAGAGTTTCGTGGAAATTCAGTACCGAAAGAGACTTGGTCATTTCTTCAAACAATCATCTTTATTTAATATTGGTTAATTATTGCAATGATGAAACTGTCGACCCCACACTCTGAAGTGTGTTGCAGAGTACTTAACTGCTAATGAAAAAACATAAAGGACATAAACATGCTTAGTCAGCCTGGTTCCAACCTTCCCATAAGCTGCCTTGGTCCATCTCCTGGTTATCTGCACGGGATATTGTTTAACTTCCAAACCGGCTTAGTTTCCCAGATTCCAGGAGATGAGTCATTGAGGCATTGTTCTAAACTCTTCCAGGCTATCTCTATCTCAGGTCACACACACCACATCTTGTCTATGGAATGCCAGCTTTTAGGTTTTATCACCAAGTCATTGTCAGCTCAAGCTATCTCTAGCAGACTAACTGCAGGAAGCCCGATTGGAAACCATCTCTTTAACAGTTGCCAGCTCAAGCTTCAAAAGACTCCTCTCAGTTAACTCAGAAAGGAAGAGAGAGAGTTCTAAGATCCTTACTCTATTTCATAAAACAACCATTTGGTGCATAAACATAACATACTCTTGTAATTATGCTACCACATTCCCCCATTTTGAGAATTCTCTCAACTTAAAAGCAGAATTACAAGGTTTAAAAAATACATTTATTCCATTTAGTGCCTAATGAACATGACCCAGGACAAGCATCATGATTCCACTATGTATAAGGTATCGCCTATGGACTCCATTAGCATAAACCTACTATAGTTCCCAAGTATTGTCATTGTCATCAAAAATTGGAATTTGGCAATGGATATAAGTCAAATAGATTAGGATCAGTTTCACTCTCAGGATCAGATCACCCTCTCCATTCATCAAGGTTTGCTGAGAATAGCCATTGGTCAACATTTTCAGCACACAACAACCTCTTTACCCATGTCACAATCAGAATAACGACAATCAAAACAATCAATCCATAATACATGAATTGCTTCACTCATATAGTTTTTAACATACTAAACCTTACTCAAATCAATCAGTCAGTTTTAAAAATCATTCAGTTCCCAAATCATAATTCAAAAGCCAATTAATTATCCATCCCACAATTTAGAATGACATTCCTCAGTGATTCACATTGGTTCTATCACTCAAAATTAAAACTCTCAACTTAACACACATCAACACTGGCCGAATGTAAATTTATATTAACATACAATATATTCACCTTATAATTAACCCAATTAACTCTCTTATCAGGGTTATAATTACAGATCAGTATCTCCATGCATTCTTAGCCTAAATTACTATCAATTTAGCAGTGTGTAAACCTTCTCGATCAACCTGATACCCCAAATAACAATTTCAGACAAGTCTAAATCAATTAGGTGCACAGTTGACCAACCCCCTCCCTTCTCTGGCACTCAATCTTCTGGAAGTTATTCATTTTTCTTCTTCAGATAGCTTCACAGTTCAAAGTGGATGATCCATGACAATGTCCCAATTTCAATGTCTCACCTGAACCCCACCACAACTCCTACTATGTCTTGTCGATTTGCCAACCAGTATACAAGCAATATGAGAAAGGTTTTGGAATGAATCTCTCTTCACGCTCATTCCATGTGAACTTCTTTTGCACTCCTGAGAGAAAAGGCATGAGAGAAAAGGCAGTCGATAGCTTCAACTGTATGCTTTACACCAGTTGCTGGCTTGGACTCAGGTTTCTCGATAGAACTGGTGCAGGACAGGTCCGTAGTGAACGCCATTTCTTCAGCCGGTTAGAGGGGGTTTTGAGGTCCACACCATTTGGTCAAATTATCCCTTTCATGTATATAGATACCATCTCCACCATAACCTCGAGAAAGGACAGATCAGAACAACATTTCAGTTCAGTGCATCTCTGATTCAGGAAATCCAGATAAGTGTTCACTATATGACAAATTATTACTTCGGTCCAATATTCTTAATACAAATTTCTAAAACAAATGTCAAAAAGAATAACATCACATTCTCTTGAAACAATTTTTCCAAATTGGTTTATACTCCCCATTAAAGGTTGACCGATTATGATTTTTCAACGCCGATACCGATACCGATTATTGGAGGACCAAAAAAAAGCCGATACCGATTAATCGGCTGATATTTATGTATATATTTGTAATAATGACAATTACAACAATACTGAATAAACTCTTTTATTTTAACTTAATATAATACATAAATAAAATCAATTTAGTCTCAAATAAATAATGAAACATGTTCAATTTGGTTTAAATAATGCAAAAACAAAGTGTTAGAGAAGAAAGGGAAAGTGCAATATGTGCCATGTAAAAAAGCTAACGTTTAAGTTCCTTGCTCAGAACATGAGAACATATGAAAGCTGGTGGTTCATTTTAACATGAGTCTTCAATATTTCCAGTTAAGAAGGTTTAGGGTGTAGTTATTATAAGAATTATAGGACTATTTCTCTCTATACCATTTGTATTTCATATACCTTTGACTATTGGATGTTCTTATAGGCACTATAGTATTGCCATCCTAATCTTAGGAGTTGATAGGCTTGAAGTCATAAACAGCACTGTGCTTCAAGCATTGTGAAGAGCTGCTGGCAAATGCAGGAAAGTGCTGTTTGAATGAATGCTTACGAGCCTGCTGCTGCCTATCACCGCTCAGTCAGACTGCTCTATCAAATATCAAATCATATACTTAATTATAATATAATAAACACACAGAAATATGAGCCTTAGGTCATTAATATGGTCAAATTAATTACGGTCTTTGTTAGGAAGAAATGGTCTTCACACAGTTCGGAACGTGCCAGGCGGCCCAAACTGCTGCATATACCCTGACTCTGCTTGCACAGAACTCAAGAGAAGTGACACAATTTCCCTAGTTAATATTGCCTGCTAACATGAATTTATTTTAACTAAATATGCAGGTTTAAAAAGATATACTTGTGTATTGATTTTTAAGAAAGGCAATGATGTTTATGGTTAGATAATATTAATTGTTGCATTGGTGCAATGACAGTGCTTTTTTTGCGAATGCGCTTGTTAAATCATCACCCGTTTGGCGAAGTAGGCTGTGATTCGATGATAAATTAACAGGCACCTCATTGATTATATGAAATGCAGGACAAGCTAGATAAATTAGTAATATCATCAACCATGTGTAGTTAACTAGTGATTATGTTAAGATTGATTGTATTTTATAAGGTAAGTTTAATGCTAGCTAGCAATTTACCTTGGCTCCTTGCTGCACTCACGTAACAGGTGGTCAGGCTGCCACGCAGTCTCCTCGTGGAGTGCAATGTAATTGGTGTCCAAAAATGCAGATTACAGATTGTTATGAAATTTGAAATCGGCCCTAATTAACCGGCCATGCCGATTAATCGGTCGACCTCTACTCCCCATCACACTGTCAACTTCATCGCAGAGTCATAGGATCAGGAAATTAGACTGCTAATCCTTAGGGAGTAGTCTCGATCATCCAGCAGACCCAATCTGGTGAGATGTATCGAAACATAACAGAACAAAAAATGCAACAATACATTGAATACATTTCTATATATCACTCAAGGTGTGTAAACTTCAACCCAAAAACCTCAAACTGGTAATTCCCCCATTTTGACACATGACTCACCATGTGAGTCATTTGTAAAAACAACACTGCAAATCAAATTCAAATTACAACTCTTAATAACTCCATAAAAAACATTTGTACCCATAACTTCATAGTAAATTAGACTGGACAGGTCTATCCTTCTCGTCCTCCTATTAATTATAAAACTTCTCCGTAATTATCAGCATTACAAATGCCCTTCAAATCAGTATTAAAGATTACCTTTAAAATCATCAACCAACCATCTCTCGGCTTTCCAGTGAGGGTGATCAAACCACACTAGAAAGTCAGGTCAGAGGTCATTCAAACCCTTAAAATAAGTGTTACTTTACTCTATTATACTAATTATCTATAAACAGTCAAACATTTCATTCATTTCGCATTCCAGGTTTCAGTCACTTTCTTCAGTACATTTTTAATCAAAATAATTCACATGTTCAATTAAAACTCAGAAAACAAAAACTTGTGTGTGCCTCTTTAAGATAACACGGCACTAACCTATATTCATAACCAGTAAGTTGTGTGTGCGTGCTGGTGTGTGTGTGTGGTAAACCATATGGCAAAAACAAAAAAAATGTCCAGGCCTTATTTAATTTGGTAGCTCCTCTTTACCACAGATTCCGGATACCTTAATACCTATAAAATTGCCTAATTTCACTAACCACTCTCCCAAGGCCATAGCCTCAGGAAACATTTCAAAGAGAGAGAAAATGACTACCCCCATTCTCCTGGAAGAGAAAGTGTCAATTTCTTTAGCATTCACTATACTAATATCATAATCAGCAACCCCAAAGGTTTTAACTACAAACAAAACATGATAATAATAAGCCAACTGTACTCTCTCAAATCATTAATCGTTTGTTTTAATGTACCCCAACGTTTATGTACGCTTAATTTAGCATGCGCTACCCTTAGAGATGACAACATCTCACCACCGAGTCTAACAATTCACTCCCATGTCATATTATATGACTGGTCTCTGTTTTCCATAACCATGTAAAATGATCCTGGTATCATTACCAGACCAATGTCCAGCAACATATGGAATAGCTGTTTCACCTTAGATTGTTCCTGTTAGTCTTTATTTAACTAGGCAAGTCAGGTAAGAATAAATTCCTATTTACAATGACGGCCTACCCCGGCCAAACCCGGCCGACGCTGGGCCAATTGTGCGCCGCCCTATGGGACTCCCAATCACGGCCCGATGTGATTCAGCCTGAATTCAAACCAGGGACTGTAGTGACGCCTTGCGCCACTCGGGAGCCCTAATACTGTGTTTCATTAAGTGGAATCGACAACGTCTAAAATAAACAAACCCAGAACCCCTATCCAGTAATCTAAACATTGCAACATGTTGCATTAATTAAGGTAAAAATTTGAACCTGTTGTTTAACAAATGTAGAACCTTTAAAAAGTTGATGTTGTCTCATCAGCTTAATGTTCAATACTTATTTCAATCTACTTTAATTACTGGACACTGTTCCACGTAATGGAAACAGATTATCGTTTTAAATGACATTACCTTCCTGCTTCATTTTACTGGGGTTACTTAAACTACAAAACCAAGCAACAATAATCAGAAACTGTCAAAGACTGTTTCTCATACTTCTACTTCAAATGTCCCACTTCCTGCTCGCTTTCAACCGCAGCTAATATTTTTTACAATCTCATGGCTCGATCCCTCTACTCATCATTTAACCTTGTATTTAAACCTCAGCTTTTCAAATTACAAAAATATTTCATTGTTAGAGTGCTATCAAGCTCTCTCTAGCAGACTAACTGCAGGAAGCTGGAGTGGAAACCATCTCTTCAACAGTTGCCAGCCCAAGCTGCAAAATACTCCTCTCAGTTAACTCAGAAAGGAAGAGAGAGAGTCCTAAGATCCTTACTCTATTTCATAAAACAACCATTTGGTGCATAAACTTAACATACTCTTGTAATTATGCTACCACAAGGGTCTAAGACAGTGAACATAGTGAAGGTCTTGACTCTAACACCTTTTCAATAAACAGTGGACTTGTTCTTATTTGTTTGTTCTGCCTGGCCTGCAGTGTCTTGGTATTGCCACGCTGTAAAAATAGAAAGACTCAAACCATGATGAAGCCATGAAAAGTAGAGAGCTGTTGTTTGGAGGGTGTTTGAATGTAAACCCAATGGAACTGTTATGATACATAGGAAGTATTTAAAACAGAATAGAAGTACTCTGAAACACCTAAAGTGGTAAATAAAATAAAATTGGTGCATAAAAAAATCTACAAAAAACGTGGGCAGACTGTGTCTCTCATACAATCAAATGGTTAAGAAATCCACACGGTTTATAGCCTAAGTATTGATTGATGATGAGGGCCTGTGGATAATATTTTTTGTAGAATTCCACCTTCATATTTTCATTGCTTTATTTTGACAGATTAGAAACAGGAGGAGACAGAGGAGTAAAAGTGGGACAGGCAGAAGCGGGAATTGAACCCCCGACTTCTCAGGCAGTCAAACGGTACATTTCATTGGAATTTCACACACTCAACCACAGCCACACTGTAAAAAAAAATGTCTTGGGTGAATTGATTCAAAAAACAACCAACATGTACTTCATAAAAATGAATGCAAATCATTTCAATGATTTGTTAATTTTATTTTACCAAAACATTTAAGAATAAATCTAAATTAAGTATATTTAATATGAGTATAACCTAAGATAGAGATAATTGAGTGATTGGACTAATTAGAAGTCTGGTTTTAATCTCCTTGCACTTCCTATCCCACTGGGCACACACTGGTTGAATCAACATTGTTTTCATTTGAACTAAATTAAGTTGAATTAACATCTGTGCCGAGTGGGATCTTGCCATGTGGCTCTGTATTTAGAGGACTGTGGGTAATTAAATTTTTTGGGACTTTATGATTATTTTACATAAATGTTTGAAGAAAGAAAAGTCTACTTTCAATATTAGTATTAAGCAGCTTGTTGTGCCATGAGGTGTAATGGATCATGATGAACGTATATCAAAACCATCAGGCAAAATTCTGTTCAATGATGAGATGACCCATTCCCATATTTCTAACTTTTAATGGTAGAGGCATACCACCCTGCACCCCACTGCTGGCTTATGAGGGCCAGTAGGAGGCACTCTTTCCTCTGGTCTAAAAAAATATCCCAATGTCCCATGGCAGTGATTTGGGACATTGCCCTGTGTCGGGTGCTGTCTTTCAGATGGGACGTTAAATGGGTGTCCTGACTCTGTGGTCACTAAAGTTCCCATGGTACTTATCGTAAGAGTAGGGGTGTTAACCCTGGTGTCCTGGCTAAATTCCCAATCTGGCCCTCATACCATCATTGCCACCTAAACATCCCCAGCTTCCAATTGGATCATTCATCCCCCCTCCTCTCCCCTGTAACTATTCCCCATGTTGTTGCTGTAAATGAGAATGTGTTCTCAGTCAACTTACCTGGTTAAATAAATGAACAAGTATTCTGCAATGCTTGCTGTAAAACCTCCAGTTACTGCTGGTGGATTGGGAACTGTGCTCAGCAATGCCTGCCAAAATGGGTTAATCTGGCAAATGATCAGATGCATAAACCAATATAAATATTCCAGAAGACGTGATCTAATTCTACACAAGTAGGGTTGCACATTTTGGGGAATATTAAGAGGTGGAAAATTTCTGTGGGAATTAACAGGAATATATGGGAATTGACGGGAATATATGGGAATTAACGGAAATATATGCACATTAATATTAATACCATTTAAATGTAGATTTTTTTTGCCATTGGATATATTTACCATATCATAAGTAGACATAATTGCAAATGATTAAATCCTTCCAATAGAAAAAAAAACTACTGTATTTAGTTACGAATTGAACTTTAATTAAATGAGTTGACTCTTCATGTGGGATGAATTCACTGAACAACAAAAGAAAGGGAATATTGAATGATCCCCAATGATCCATCACATTTCCCCAAAATGTTTTCTACATAAATCTGTTAAATGATAGTCTAGAAACTAAAGCTTTGTCTTCCTCTCAGGCTTAGTGATGACACCATAGGCCTAGTTGATCTCTGCACCAGACAGGATGCTCTTGCCAGCATACTTGGGGTCCAACATGCAACGCTTCGGAGTGTATGGGCTTCAGGCAGAAGTCTTCACGCTTTTTAATGCATTTCAGAACTGCAGTTTCCTCTGCTTGGAGCAACAGTGAAGTGGGCAGGGCAGTACGGATTCATTTTCTTATATCTGCAAGCAGAGTCTGAACATCAGACAGGTTGGCATTGTCTCCCTCAATCTGCGCAATGGCTACTGCTATAGGTTACAGGAGTTTCAGGCTGCTTACCACTCTCTCCCAAAATACATAATTCGGGAGGATCCTCTTGATGGGGCTGTCCATATCGGCAGACTATGATATGGCCATTTCTTGGAGAGACTCCTTCCCCTCCAGGAGACTGTCAAACATGATGACAACACCACCCCAACGGGTGTTGCTGGGCAGCTTCAATGTGGTGCTCTTATCCTTCTCACTTTGCTTGGTGAGGTAGATTGCTGCTATAACTTGATGACCCTTCACATACCTAACCATTTATTTGGCTCTCTTGTAGAGAACAATGTATCCATTGTTTTCATTGCCATGATGTCCTTGAGGAGCAGATTCAGTGCATGAGCAGCACAGCCAATGGGTGTGATGTGAGGGTAGGACTCCTCCACTTTAGACCAAGCAGCCTTCATGTTCGCAGCATTGTCTGTCACCAGTGCAAATACCTTGACTGCCTTCAGCTCATCTGCAATGTAGAGAGCGGTGTGTCTGTTGTCCCTTGTGTCTGTGCTCTTGCAGAATACTGGTTGAGGGGTGGAGATGATGTAGTTAATTATTCCTTGCCCACGAACATTCGACCACCCATTAGAGATGATTGCAATACAGTCTGTTTTCTCAATGATTTGCTTGGCCTTCACTTGAACTCTGTATCCAGCAAATGAGTAGATAAAGCATTTCTGGTTGGAGGGTTGTATGTTGGGCGAAGAACATTTAGAAATCTCTTCCAATACACATTGCCTGTGAGCATCAGAGGTGAACCAGTTGCATACACAGCTCGAGCAAGACATTCATCAGCATTTCTCTGACTACGTTCCTCCATTGAGTCAAAAACACTTCTGATTCCAGAAGGACCATGAGCTGTTGCTATTGATAAGGTGTCTGATTCATCATTTTCACCTGGAATGGAAGTAGAGGGACTTTTGTCAGAGGTTGCTGGTGTGAGCGCTGAGGGAACTTTATGTACTTGGCCAGTTGATTCTGCATCTTTGTTGCATTCTTCACATATGATTTGGCACAGTATTTGCAAATGTACAAAGCTTTTCCTTCTACATTAACTGCAGTGAAATGTCTCCACACATCAGATAGTGCCCGTGGCATTTTCCTGTAAAGATTTTTTATTTATTTAAAAAATACAATTCCATGTACAGATAAATAGTTAAGCAGTTAGATTAAACAACTCATTTGTAAAATAAATGTTTTAAAATGAAACATGTATGGAAACAGGTGAATTAACACTCCTCAGTTATCAGGCTCAAGCAAGCTAAAACCCACACGGTAGCAAAAACTAACTAGCAGAAATTGTTAACAAGTTAGAAATGATTTAGGCTACTATTTACTAGTTAACAAAAAATAATGTATGTCATATAAAATATATTCACCCCACCCAGTATTGTAATCAAAACTTACCAGAAAGCATGTAGTCCTTGGCTCAGACAGTGTAGTAGTGTGGGCTCAATAGCATCTTATTAGTGTGCAAGAGCTTGTGAATCAGCTGTACATGTGATGGAAGAGTGCACTGCACATGTGCATGCAGAGGGTTGCAATTCCATTGAACTGGGGATAGTTTAACCAAAATATGCCACAAGACCTATAATTGCCTTATGTGTATCCCAAAATAGAGGTTCACTATTATAAGCTAACCTTTTGATGAATTTAAGCAAAATTCCCAAAATTCCCAGGCTTCACTTCCCATGGAAAATGTCTGGAAAGTTTCCGACCCTTTGCAACCCTATGCACAAGACAGGATTTGAACGCTTTAGAGAGAGGAAACTAAACCAAAACAGAAGGTATCTAATTCTGCACTTAGCTGAACTTAGTGTTTTCAACCTCTTCCGGTAGTGCTCCCAGTCCTTGGCAGGGTGTTGCACCACACTTGAGTAAGTGGTGTTACAACACATGGCGTCATGTTTCAAAACATCTCGGGATGATGTGTTTCAATACTCCAGCAAAGTTAAGGTTTTGTCTCCATCAAGTTGGTGGCAGCTCAGTTGCCACTAGTTTTGGTGTTACAATGCACTTCAATGTAACAGTGCAGGAGTTTGCCCATATTAGGAACATCCTTCAACTTCCATGAGTAGAGCGCCACTATTTTATCATGTCTATAGAATGTGCTTAACTAGAGCACATCTGTACACTGTCATCATCATTATTTCCCATGTGACCCAAACGTGTCTGTGCAAGCTTACGGATACACAATTAATGACTGTTTGGGCCTGTCGGGACATAAAGTCATCAATACCTTATCTCTGTTTGGCAATTCTGTCTAGGCGACACAATGCATTGTTATCACCTCTTAACACTACTCAATTGACACAGCAGCCATTTTGTGCCCGGCGTTCCAGGTGATAATAGACCCTGGACACTTTCATCGACCATCTCTGACTGCACTGTGTCGTTACGTGATGCTTGGGGGGTCACATTCACAAGGGTCTGATTTGGTTAATATCTCCTTCTGTTCTTACTGAACTCAAATATCATCTTCAGAAATCCCCCAGATTCCTGTCGGACGGCTAATGCATTTGTTAATGGGAAAAATCTGTATCGTTACTCACACAGCATATCTGCAATAGAATCAACGTCAGACTCATTTCGTGTCTGTGATGGTGTTCCTTCCTGTCTATAATAATGTCTGCCCAATGCTATCTTGATTAATTCTACTACACAACTTAAACAGGGAACCTGTTGCTCTTGATCGCTGTCGGTCTCTCAGACACCTCCGTCTCCTCAGTCTGTGTGTTAAGAGATGGCATCATTATGTTGTGAATCAGCTCTTTGCTTCTCAGGCAGGCAGCATACTGGCCACCCCTCAGAGTTGTATGCAGAAGTCTTTTTGTGGTCCCACACTGAAAGCAGATCCTACCAGCACAAAGAGCCTGCTAATGAGGTGAAGAGACTGGGCGACGAGGTGTTGTAAGAGGGTTGTAAGAGTGTACAGACTAATATGAACCTCCTTAGGATCAGATAAAGAGACACCTGTCGAGACGAGGGTAGGGGTAATAACGGCTGAAGGAATGAGGTAGCAGACAGTGTGACACAACAGGTCACTGGGTCAACACGGGATCAGAGATTTCAGGTTTTTCTTCTCTTGAAGAGACTACATCACTCTTGGTAGCCCACTTTGTCACTGGAGTCATTTGTTAAGACTAATAACTAGATTCATAACAAGAATGGGTGGCTTTGCAATGGCTTTTTAGGGCTCAGGAAAGGTAAAGCTCTTATCTTAATGGACTGCTTTAAGCACGTATTTTCACACGATACTTCAGAGTAACAATTAAGGTATTGAAAAACATTTAGATGTTCACACTTTTGGTGTGTTTGAACTTGTCACCTGATGAAAGAGAACATGAAACAGTTGGCTAGTCTGGCGGTGAAACACAGAAACAAGCTGAACACTACATTTCTCACAGGGAGAACAGTTTTCGCTTTAGAGAGCTGGAGCTGCTTAAAGATTATTATTTATTTTTTTATCCCTCTGCAGAACCTTTTATATGGGTTGCGACCCAAATGGCACTGTAATCCCTTTATAGTGCACTATTTTTGACCAGGGCCCATAGGGAATAGGGTGCAATTTGGGACGCATCCATGACAAATGATCCTCGGGTTGACCATTTCCCGCAGACTATCCTCGAGTTAACTCTACCCCCTGTCCTCCCAGACACTGTCATGCTTTACTGTAATATAAATGGTTATTTTACGATGGAGGTCTTGCTTGTAGGTGGTGGTGGAATTAAAAAAACTAAAAACACTGTCACACTCCGCCATGGTCCTGCTGTCTGATGGAGAGATGGAGATGAACGTTCTATTTGAAGTCCAACTGGGGTGAATCACTGGAGTGAGTGGAGAAATAAGAGATGTCAAATGAATTCAAGTTGATGTAGGCCTACGGTGTTTTGGTGTATTGAAGTGTTAGTGTGTTCTGTGTTCAATTAAATGTACGTTGAAGTGTTGGAGGGATCATTCTGTGGTTGCACCAGTTTGCATGTGTTTGTCCATCTGACTGTGTGTGCTCTCTCAGCATGTGTACCAGAGCTGTGCTCAGTTGATGTGGCCAGCTGTTTAGCCCTCGGGGGGCAGGTCACACTGGGGCAATACAGGGGGACAGAGTGTCCTATGGCCAGGGGAGGTGAGGGAGGGTGACAGATTGTCCCATGGCCACAGGGGGACAGAAGTGCACAGTGTCTGCACCCCAAATGGCACACTATCCCTATAAGTGTACTACTTTGACCAAAGCCTTATGAGCCCTGGTCAAAAGTAGTGCACTGTAGGAGAAAAGGGTTCCATTTGGGATGGGCTTAGTGTGTCCCATTATGTTCCCTCAACCCCTCTATGGTCATGGGACATAACCCTGTATCCCCTCTATGTCCCTAAGTGTTTCACGCACACAGCAGGGTTACAGGGTAGCAGACTGGGCCATCGGCTCAGTACAGCCCAGCAGGGTTGTCAGCTGGGACAGGGCCAGTTTGTCCTGACCGTCTCGGAGGTCAATAAAAATCGACCTAATCTAATCTAGCTGTACAGTAGCATGAATATCCTATGCTACATGCTCCATCGCTTGGCACTGATATTAAGGCTATGTCCGAAATGTCACCCTATTCCCTAATGTAGGGCCCATAGGACTTTGGTCAAAAGTAGTGCACTATATAGGGAATAGGGTTCCATTTGGGACATAACCTAAGCTTTTGATCCATTATGGGGATTTATTGATCTCCAATCCCTGTAACTTGGCTGGTTGTCCGATTTCACTGAGGGAGATCTGGAAGTAGACCCATGTCAGAAATTTGTTGTGATTTTATCTGTTTCTTGTAGTGGGTTTGTGGTCTGAAATGGCTTCCAGATTCCACACTAATTTTCTCTCATGTCTTGGTTTTCTGTGTAATTGTAACATCTGTATTTTAGTGTTATGATTTTTGTTCGTATGTACGACAATAAAATAACATTACTGCTAAAATACTACTGTGGTTGAGCTGGTTTTGAATATACATTTCTATTACTTGCTTTTCTTTGTCCTGCCTTTTTTTGCCTCACAAAAGTCCGTTCTAAAGTGTATTATGAATATCATTTGATATTCAAGACCATCTATTGTAATAAACGTATTTACAGTAACTCCCATCTTTTTCTCTGGTGTCAGAACTACTGGGGGAATTCTTGTACCCCGTATAATAACCACAAATAGAAGGAAAAGACCACACAATTATTCCCCGTTTGACTTTGGAAGCTCTTGGCCTGGCGTACTACTCTGTTTACAATTTACAGAAAGGGTCCAGAAATGTGCATGAAGGCATCAAACTCACAGACTCTATTCTGTAGTGTGGAGGGGAAAACGTTAGGGAAGGCCAGCTTGTTAGTTTGTCCGTCTATCTGTCTGTCTGTCTCTGTGTGTATGTGTGTGCATTTAAAGCACAGTAGTCAGTCAGCCATCCCCAGAGGTTATCCTAATAAGGATATGAAGGAAACGAGCTGAGATGTTTGGCTTCACTTCTGACCTGCGTGGTCTACGCTTCACTACCTGTGTGCTATGAGGGTTGGGGGGGTGGGACTGCTTTTCTTCGCCTTGCATCTACAGTAGTTATTCACCTTGTAGTTTTGCTCAAAGCTGGAAAAGCAGGCAGTTCTCAACAGATGAATGTCTGTGTATCTGTCTGTGTATCTGTCTGTGTATCTGTCCTAAAACCCTGCCATGGCTTTGCACACTTATCTAAATACATGGGTGGGAGACGGATTACATCGTTTTACTTTGCAATGCCGCTCTGTGATGGCGACAGGCGTGATTGCGCTGAAGTCCAAGCCCCACTCTCCCTTCACTTGAGCTAAAGACGAGTTCTGGAACTGTGGCGACTACTTAAGTCTTTTTTAACCTTTCACTGCTACCAAACCCGGATCCGGGAGCACCCCCCACAGTAAAAAAGCTGACTAGCATAGCCTAGCATAGCGTCACAAGTAAATACAAGCATCTAAATATCATTAAATCACAAGTCCAAGACACCAGATGAAAGATACAGATCTTGTGAATCCAGCCATCATTTCTGATTTTTAAAATGTTTTACAGGGAAGACACAATATGTAAATCTATTAGCTAACCACGTTAGCAAAAGACACCACTTTTTTTACTCCACCAGTTTTTTACTCCATCAGTAGCTATCACTAATTCGACTAAATAAAGATATATATAGCCACTAACCAAGAAACAACTTCATAAGATGACAGTCTGATAACATATTTATGGTATAGCATATGTTTTTTTAGAAAAATGTGCATATTTCAGGTATAAATCACAGTTCTACATTGCAGCTGCAATCTGAAATAGCGTTGGAAGCAGACGGAATAATTACAGAGACCGACGTCAATTACCAAAATACTCATCCTAAAACATTTCTGAAAAATACACAGCATACAGCAAATGAAAGCCCAACATCTTGTGAATCCAGCCATCATTTCTGATTTTTAAAATGTTTTACAGGGAAGACACAATATGTAAATCTATTAGCTAACCACGTTAGCAAAAGACACCACTTTTTTTACTCCACCACTTTTTTACTCCATCAGTAGCTATCACTAATTCGACTAAATAAAGATATATATAGCCACTAACCAAGAAACAACTTCATAAGATGACAGTCTGATAACATATTTATGGTATAGCATATGTTTTTTTAGAAAAATGTGCATATTTCAGGTATAAATCACAGTTCTACATTGCAGCTGCAATCTGAAATAGCGTTGGAAGCAGACGGAATAATTACAGAGACCGACGTCAATTACCAAAATACTCATCCTAAAACATTTCTGAAAAATACACAGCATACAGCAAATGAAAGCCCAACATCTTGTGAATCCAGCCATCATTTCTGATTTTTAAAATGTTTTACAGGGAAGACACAATATGTAAATCTATTAGCTAACCACGTTAGCAAAAGACACCACTTTTTTTACTCCACCACTTTTTTACTCCATCAGTAGCTATCACTAATTCGACTAAATAAAGATATATATAGCCACTAACCAAGAAACAACTTCATAAGATGACAGTCTGATAACATATCTATGGTATAGCATATGTTTTTTTAGAAAAATGTGCATTTTTCAGGTATAAATCACAGTTTACCATTGCAGCCACTATCACAAAACTCACCCAAAGCGACTAGAATAACTACAGAGAGCAACGTGTATTACCTAATTACTCATCTTAAAACATTTCTGAAAAATACACAGCGTACAGCAAATGAAAGCCCAACATCTTGTGAATCCAGACAATATTTCAGATTTTCTAAGTGTTTTACAGCGAAAACACAATATAGCATTATATTAGCATACCACATGAGCTAACATCACCCCAGCATTGATTCAAGGCAAAAAGCGCGATAACGTTATCACCACCAAAATATATAAATTTTTTCACTAACCTTCTCAGAATTCTTCAGATGACAGTCCTGTAACATCATATTACACAATGCATATAGAGTTTGTTCGAAAATGTGCATATTTAGCATCACAAATCGTGGTTATGCTATGTAATCAGTCAAAACATGGCATGCATTCTGGCCGGCGCCATCTTGGAAGGGCACCTAAGTTTACGATTATTTATCGATTAGATTGACTAAAAAAATACAGGTTGGACAGCTAATGAAAGATGCATTGGTTATTAATGCAACCGCTGATTTAGATTTTTAAAATTAACGTTACTAGACATACAGTGTGCGTTACAGCCAGACTTGTGCCGCAATAATGGCCGAAAAATGCGTTTACATTTTTCCACATAAATACAGGATAAAATCATAAATAGCTCTTACTTTTGGACGAGCTTCCATCAGAATCTTGGGCAAGGTGTCCTTTTGTCCAAAACAATCGTTGCTTTGTTGTAAAACGTCCACTTCAACTTCGGAACTAGCAGCTAACAGTAGCTACGTGGCACACACATGTCCAAATCCTCAAACGCAATACTACGAAAATTCCGAAAATAGCGATATACTCGCATAAACTGATATAAATCGGTTTCAAATAACTTCGTTATGATGTTTCTAACACCTATACCGAATTAAATTACAGACGGACATATCTAAGGCCGATAACTGAGCGTTTCAAAATGCTATCCTGAGGTCTTGCGTTGCGTAATGGCGGAAGTCGAAAAGAGAGCGCACCTCGTTCCTTGCCCTTTTATAAGCTCTGAGAAATACGTAGAAACACCATTCCACTTCTCATTGGTTACTGACATCCAGGGGAAGGCGGGTGCAGTTCATTTCGATCCATAGGGCACACACAGAGCTTTAAACTGATCTGAGAACAGAGACTATTTTTCTGACCTTCGCATGTCCTGTCATGATTTTCGCTGTAGAAAGAGTTCTGGTTCACCCACAGAGATAATTCAAACGGTTTTAGAAACTAGAGATTGTTTTCTATCCAATAGTAATAATAATATGCATATTGTACGAGCAAGATTTGAGTACGAGGCAGTTTAATTTGGAGACGCAAAATGTCGAAGTTGAAACAGCACCCCCTGTAGTGACAATTAAGCGCCTGCTTTGGGCTGGATGTGTCAATGTGTAGCTCATACATGGATCATCTCTCAGCAGAAGTTATGTTTCACCTCAATTAGCCATAAAATCCTTCGTTTGTAAGCAACTGTTTTCTGGAAGCTGTGTGCTTATATTCTGAGCACTGCAAGCTTGGCCCACTTGGGCCACCACCCCCCTAGCAATTTGAGTTCTAGCCTATGAGCTTCAGCCCCTCGGTATTTGAGTGACAGCTATCAAGATGCACATTGATAAGTTGCACAGTGAAAGAAGAAGGTCCAGCATTATCCAATGAGGTTGCAGGGCGGGCCCAATGGCCCAGTGCCACAACAGAGGGAGAGGGAGCGAGATGTTTGTATCCTTTAGCTTGTATGTCCACCAGTTCACTGGTTATGTGTACCCAATGGTTTTGCCCAGCAACGTGGAATTTGCGGGTAGTAGCTCAAGCAAGGTATTTCTACCGGGCTTTGCCAATGTTCGGTAATCTTTGTTTATGAAAGCGTCCATGCGCTTAGGCTGTCTGTGATGTTACAGGGCATGTAGCCTGATTCTAGGCCAGATTGGATTGATTGAAAGGTTTGGTTTTGGTTTCACAGCCAGTATATTTCTGTAAAGCGTTTGTTTGTTTTGTATGTCATTTTTGTATATATTGCCAACATTATTATTGATCCTAAATACTGCTACCATCACTAGCCTATCCTCATTTTGTGAATAAAACCGCTCTTTTGAACCTTATCCTTTGCCTCCTATCTGCCAACCGCAACTTTTTCCCTTTTTCACCCCCCCCAATTCAGCTCTCTTCCTGCAAAAAAAGGTCATGGTCCAGAGAGAACCAAATCAACCTCAACCTGTTACCTGCCTTGAACTCTCTTTGTATTGCCTAAGTCTTAGCTAATGCTTCCTCTCTCTCTCTCCATCTCCATCTACCTTCTCCCGCTCCATCTCCATCTATTTCAATCTGGTCTAAAATAACCATCTCATCTCTTCTCTCTAAAAAAAGCCATGTCTTACCTCTTCTCTCTAAAATAAGCCATGTCTTACCTCTTCTCTCTAAAATAAGCCATGTCTTACCTCTTCTCTCTAAAATAAGCCATGTCTTACCTCTTCTCTCTAAAATAAGCCATGTCTTACCTCTTCTCTCTAAAATAAGCCATGTCTTACCTCTTCTCTCTAAAATAAGCCATGTCTTACCTCTTCTCTAAAATAAGCCATGTCTTACCTCTTCTCTCTAAAATAAGCCATGTCTTACCTCTTCTCTCTAAAATAAGCCATGTCTTACCTCTTCTCTCTAAAATAAGCCATGTCTTACCTCTTCTCTAAAATAAGCCATGTCTTACCTCTTCTCTCTAAAATAAGCCATATCTTACCTCTTCTCTAAAATAAGCCATGTCTTACCTCTTCTCTCTAAAATAAGCCATGTCTTACCTCTTCTCTCTAAGATAAGCCTTGTCTCACCTCTTCTCTCTAAAATAAGCCATGTCTTAACTCTTCTCTAAAATAATCCATGTCTCACCTCTCTTCTCTAAAATAAGCCATGTCTCACCTATTCTCTCGAAGATAAGCCATGTCTCACCTCTTCTCTCTAAAATAAGCCATGTCTTAACTCTTCTCTAAAATAATCCATGTCTCTCTTCTCTAAAATAAGCCATGCCTCATCTCTCTTCTCTAACATAATCCATGTCTCATCTCTCTTCTCTAAAATAAGCCATGTCTCATCTCTCTTCTCTAAAATAAGTAATGTCTCACCTCTCTTCTCTAAAATAAGTAATGTCTCACCTCTCTTCTCTAAAATAAGCCATGTCTCACCTCTCTTCTCTAAAATAAGCCATGTCTCACCTCTCTTCTCTAAAATAAGCCATGTCTCACCTCTTCTCTCTAAGATATGCCATGTCTCACCTCTTCTCTCTTTTATTTATTTATTCTTCTCTCTAAAATAATCCATGTCTCATCTCTCTTCTCTAAGATACGCCATGTCTCACCTCTCTTCTCTAAAATAAGCCATGTCTCACATCTCTTCTCTAAAATAATCCATGTCTCACCTCTCTTCTCTAAGATAAAAATTGTCTCACCTGTCTTCTCTAAAATAATCCATGTCTCATCTCTCTTCTCTAAAATAAGCCATGTCTCACCTCTCTTCTCTAAGATAAACCATGTCTCACCTCTCTTCTCTCTAAAATAATCCATGTCTCACCTCTCTTCTCTAAAATAAGCCATGTCTCACCTCTCTTCACTCTAAAATAAGCCATGTCTCACCTCTCTTCTCTCTAAAATATGCCATGTCTCACCTCTCTTGTCTAAAATAATCCATGTCTCATCTCTCTTCTCTAAAATAAGCCATGTCTCACCTGTCTTCTCTAAAATAATCCATGTCTCATCTCTCTTCTCTAAAATACGCCATGTCTCATCTCTCTTCTCTCTAAAATATGCCATGTCTCACCTCTCTTCTCTAAAATAATCCATGTCTCATCTCTCTTCTCTCTAAAATAATCCATGTTTCATCTCTCTTCTCTCTAAGATAAGCCATGTCTCACCTCTCTTGTCTAAAATAATCCATGTCTCATCTCTCTTCTCTCTAAAATAATCCATGTTTCATCTCTCTTTTCTCTAAGATATGCCATGTCTCACCTCTTCTCTCTTTTATTTATTTATTCTTCTCTCTAAAATAATCCATGTCTCATCTCTCTTCTCTAAAATAAGCCATGTCTCATCTCTCTTATCTAAAATAAGCCGTCTCCCCTCTCTCCTCTAAAATAAGCCATGTCTCACCTCTCTTCTCTAAAATAAGCCATGTCTCACCTCTCTTCTCTAAAATAAGCCATGTCTCACCTCTCTTCTCTAAAATAAGCCATGTCTCACCTCTCTTCTCTATAATAAGCCATGTCTCACCTCTCTTCTCTGAAATAAGCCATGTCTCACCTCTCTTCTCTCTAAAATAAGCCATGTCTCAACTCTCTTCTCTAAAATAATCTATGTCTCACCTCTCTTCTCTAAAATAAGCCATGTCTCACCTCTCCTTCTAAAATAAGCCATGTCTCACCTCTCCTTCTAAAATAAGCCATGTCTCACCTCTTCTCTCTCTTATTTATTTATTTATTCTTCTCTCTAAAATAATCCATGTCTCACCTCTCTTCTCTCTAAAATAAGCCATGTCTCCCCTCTTCTCTCTAAGATAAGCCATGTCTCACCTCTTCTCTCTTTTATTTATTATTCTCTCTAAAATAATCCATGTCTCATCTCTCTTCTCTAAAATAATCCATGTCTCATCTCTCTTATCTAAAATAAGCCGTCTCCCCTCTCTCCTCTAAAATAAGCCATGTCTCACCTCTCTTCTCTAAAATAAGCCATGTCTCACCTCTCTTCTCTAAAATAAGCCATGTCTCACCTCTCTTCTCTATAATAAGCCATGTCTCACCTCTCTTCTCTGAAATAAGCCATGTCTCACCTCTCTTCTCTCTAAAATAAGCCATGTCTCAACTCTCTTCTCTAAAATTATCCATGTCTCACCTCTCTTCTCTAAAATAAGCCATGCTTCAACTCTCTTCTCTAAAATAAGCCGTGTCTCACCTCTCTTCTCTAAAATAATCCATGTCTCATCTCTCTTCTCTAAAATAAGCCATGTCTCATCTCTCTTCTCTCTAAAATATGCCATGTCTCACCTCTCTTCTCTAAAATAATCCATGTCTCATCTCTCTTCTCTCTAAAATAATCCATGTTTCATCTCTCTTCTCTCTAAGATAAGCCATGTCTCACCTCTCTTGTCTAAAATAATCCATGTCTCATCTCTCTTCTCTCTAAAATAATCCATGTCTCATCTCTCTTCTCTCTAAAATAATCCATGTCTCCCCTCTTCTCTCTAAAATAAGCCATGTCTCACCTCTCTTCTCTAAAATAAGCCATGTCTCCCCTCTTTTCTCTAAGATATGCCATGTCTCACCTCTTCTCTCTTTTATTTATTTATTCTTCTCTCTAAAATAATCCATGTCTCATCTCTCTTCTCTAAAATAAGCCATGTCTCACCTCTCTTCTCTAGAATAAGCCATGTCTCACCTCTCTTCTCTAAAATAAGCCATGTCTCCCCTCTTCTCTCTAAGATATGCCATGTCTCACCTCTTCTCTCTTTTATTTATTTATTCTTCTCTCTAAAATAATCCATGTCTCATCTCTCTTCTCTAAGATACGCCATGTCTCACCTCTCTTCTCTAAAATAAGCCATGTCTCACCTCTCTTCTCTAAAATAATCTATGTCTCCCCTCTCTCCTCTAAAATAAGCCATGTCTCACCTCTCTTCTCTAAAATAAGCCATGTCTCACCTCTCTTCTCTAAAATAAGCCATGTCTCACCTCTCTTCTCTATAATAAGCCATGTCTCACCTCTCTTCTCTGAAATAAGCCATGTCTCACCTCTCTTCTCTCTAAAATAAGCCATGTCTCAACTCTCTTCTCTAAAATTATCCATGTCTCACCTCTCTTCTCTAAAATAAGCCATGCTTCAACTCTCTTCTCTAAAATAAGCCGTGTCTCACCTCTCTTCTCTAAAATAATCCATGTCTCATCTCTCTTCTCTAAAATAATCCATGTCTCATCTCTTTTCTCTAAAATAAGCCATGTCTCACCTCTCGTCTCTAAAATAATCCATGTCTCATCTCTCTTCTCTAAAATAAGCCATGTCTCATCTCTCTTCTCTAAAATAAGCCATGTCTCGACTCTCTTCTCTCTAAAATAATCAATGTCTCACCTCTCTTCTCTCTAAAATATGCCATGTCTCACCTCTCTTGTCTAAAATAATCCATGTCTCATCTCTCTTCTCTAAAATAAGCCATGTCTCACCTGTCTTCTCTAAAATAATCCATGTCTCATCTCTCTTCTCTAAAATAAGCCATGTCTCATCTCTCTTCTCTCTAAAATATGCCATGTCTCACCTCTCTTCTCTAAAATAATCCATGTCTCATCTCTCTTCTCTCTAAAATAATCCATGTTTCATCTCTCTTCTCTCTAAGATAAGCCATGTCTCACCTCTCTTGTCTAAAATAATCCATGTCTCATCTCTCTTCTCTCTAAAATAATCCATGTCTCATCTCTCTTCTCTCTAAAATAATCCATGTCTCCCCTCTTCTCTCTAAAATAAGCCATGTCTCACCTCTCTTCTCTAAAATAAGCCATGTCTCCCCTCTTTTCTCTAAGATATGCCATGTCTCACCTCTTCTCTCTTTTATTTATTTATTCTTCTCTCTAAAATAATCCATGTCTCATCTCTCTTCTCTAAGATACGCCATGTCTCACCTCTCTTCTCTAGAATAAGCCATGTCTCACCTCTCTTCTCTAAAATAAGCCATGTCTCCCCTCTTCTCTCTAAGATATGCCATGTCTCACCTCTTCTCTCTTTTATTTATTTATTCTTCTCTCTAAAATAATCCATGTCTCATCTCTCTTCTCTAAGATACGCCATGTCTCACCTCTCTTCTCTAAAATAAGCCATGTCTCACCTCTCTTCTCTAAAATAATCTATGTCTCACCTCTCTTCTCTAAAATAAGCCATGTCTCACCTCTCCTTCTAAAATAAGCCATGTCTCACCTCTCCTTCTAAAATAAGCCATGTCTCACCTCTTCTCTCTTTTATTTATTTATTTATTCTTCTCTCTAAAATAATCCATGTCTCACCTCTCTTCTCTCTAAAATAAGCCATGTCTCCCCTCTTCTCTCTAAGATAAGCCATGTCTCACCTCTTCTCTCTTTTATTTATTATTCTCTCTAAAATAATCCATGTCTCATCTCTCTTCTCTAAAATAATCCATGTCTCATCTCTCTTATCTAAAATAAGCCGTCTCCCCTCTCTCCTCTAAAATAAGCCATGTCTCACCTCTCTTCTCTAAAATAAGCCATGTCTCACCTCTCTTCTCTAAAATAAGCCATGTCTCACCTCTCTTCTCTATAATAAGCCATGTCTCACCTCTCTTCTCTGAAATAAGCCATGTCTCACCTCTCTTCTCTCTAAAATAAGCCATGTCTCAACTCTCTTCTCTAAAATTATCCATGTCTCACCTCTCTTCTCTAAAATAAGCCATGCTTCAACTCTCTTCTCTAAAATAAGCCGTGTCTCACCTCTCTTCTCTAAAATAATCCATGTCTCATCTCTCTTCTCTAAAATAAGCCATGTCTCATCTCTCTTCTCTCTAAAATATGCCATGTCTCACCTCTCTTCTCTAAAATAATCCATGTCTCATCTCTCTTCTCTCTAAAATAATCCATGTTTCATCTCTCTTCTCTCTAAGATAAGCCATGTCTCACCTCTTCTCTCTAAAATAAGCCATGTCTTAACTCTTCTCTAAAATAATCCATGTCTCACCTCTCTTCTCTAAAATAAGCCATGTCTCACCTCTTCTCTCTAAGATAAGCCTTGTCTCACCTCTTCTCTCTAAAATAAGCCATGTCTTAACTCTTCTCTAAAATAATCCATGTCTCACCTCTCTTCTCTAAAATAAGCCATGTCTCACCTATTCTCTCGAAGATAAGCCATGTCTCACCTCTTCTCTCTAAAATAAGCCATGTCTTAACTCTTCTCTAAAATAATCCATGTCTCTCTTCTCTAAAATAAGCCATGCCTCATCTCTCTTCTCTAACATAATCCATGTCTCATCTCTCTTCTCTAAAATAAGCCATGTCTCATCTCTCTTCTCTAAAATAAGTAATGTCTCACCTCTCTTCTCTAAAATAAGTAATGTCTCACCTCTCTTCTCTAAAATAAGCCATGTCTCACCTCTCTTCTCTAAAATAAGCCATGTCTCACCTCTCTTCTCTAAAATAAGCCATGTCTCACCTCTTCTCTCTAAGATATGCCATGTCTCACCTCTTCTCTCTTTTATTTATTTATTCTTCTCTCTAAAATAATCCATGTCTCATCTCTCTTCTCTAAGATACGCCATGTCTCACCTCTCTTCTCTAAAATAAGCCATGTCTCACATCTCTTCTCTAAAATAATCCATGTCTCACCTCTCTTCTCTAAGATAAAAATTGTCTCACCTGTCTTCTCTAAAATAATCCATGTCTCATCTCTCTTCTCTAAAATAAGCCATGTCTCACCTCTCTTCTCTAAGATAAACCATGTCTCACCTCTCTTCTCTCTAAAATAATCCATGTCTCACCTCTCTTCTCTAAAATAAGCCATGTCTCACCTCTCTTCACTCTAAAATAAGCCATGTCTCACCTCTCTTCTCTCTAAAATATGCCATGTCTCACCTCTCTTGTCTAAAATAATCCATGTCTCATCTCTCTTCTCTAAAATAAGCCATGTCTCACCTGTCTTCTCTAAAATAATCCATGTCTCATCTCTCTTCTCTAAAATACGCCATGTCTCATCTCTCTTCTCTCTAAAATATGCCATGTCTCACCTCTCTTCTCTAAAATAATCCATGTCTCATCTCTCTTCTCTCTAAAATAATCCATGTTTCATCTCTCTTCTCTCTAAGATAAGCCATGTCTCACCTCTCTTGTCTAAAATAATCCATGTCTCATCTCTCTTCTCTCTAAAATAATCCATGTTTCATCTCTCTTTTCTCTAAGATATGCCATGTCTCACCTCTTCTCTCTTTTATTTATTTATTCTTCTCTCTAAAATAATCCATGTCTCATCTCTCTTCTCTAAAATAAGCCATGTCTCATCTCTCTTATCTAAAATAAGCCGTCTCCCCTCTCTCCTCTAAAATAAGCCATGTCTCACCTCTCTTCTCTAAAATAAGCCATGTCTCACCTCTCTTCTCTAAAATAAGCCATGTCTCACCTCTCTTCTCTAAAATAAGCCATGTCTCACCTCTCTTCTCTATAATAAGCCATGTCTCACCTCTCTTCTCTGAAATAAGCCATGTCTCACCTCTCTTCTCTCTAAAATAAGCCATGTCTCAACTCTCTTCTCTAAAATAATCTATGTCTCACCTCTCTTCTCTAAAATAAGCCATGTCTCACCTCTCCTTCTAAAATAAGCCATGTCTCACCTCTCCTTCTAAAATAAGCCATGTCTCACCTCTTCTCTCTCTTATTTATTTATTTATTCTTCTCTCTAAAATAATCCATGTCTCACCTCTCTTCTCTCTAAAATAAGCCATGTCTCCCCTCTTCTCTCTAAGATAAGCCATGTCTCACCTCTTCTCTCTTTTATTTATTATTCTCTCTAAAATAATCCATGTCTCATCTCTCTTCTCTAAAATAATCCATGTCTCATCTCTCTTATCTAAAATAAGCCGTCTCCCCTCTCTCCTCTAAAATAAGCCATGTCTCACCTCTCTTCTCTAAAATAAGCCATGTCTCACCTCTCTTCTCTAAAATAAGCCATGTCTCACCTCTCTTCTCTATAATAAGCCATGTCTCACCTCTCTTCTCTGAAATAAGCCATGTCTCACCTCTCTTCTCTCTAAAATAAGCCATGTCTCAACTCTCTTCTCTAAAATTATCCATGTCTCACCTCTCTTCTCTAAAATAAGCCATGCTTCAACTCTCTTCTCTAAAATAAGCCGTGTCTCACCTCTCTTCTCTAAAATAATCCATGTCTCATCTCTCTTCTCTAAAATAAGCCATGTCTCATCTCTCTTCTCTCTAAAATATGCCATGTCTCACCTCTCTTCTCTAAAATAATCCATGTCTCATCTCTCTTCTCTCTAAAATAATCCATGTTTCATCTCTCTTCTCTCTAAGATAAGCCATGTCTCACCTCTCTTGTCTAAAATAATCCATGTCTCATCTCTCTTCTCTCTAAAATAATCCATGTCTCATCTCTCTTCTCTCTAAAATAATCCATGTCTCCCCTCTTCTCTCTAAAATAAGCCATGTCTCACCTCTCTTCTCTAAAATAAGCCATGTCTCCCCTCTTTTCTCTAAGATATGCCATGTCTCACCTCTTCTCTCTTTTATTTATTTATTCTTCTCTCTAAAATAATCCATGTCTCATCTCTCTTCTCTAAAATAAGCCATGTCTCACCTCTCTTCTCTAGAATAAGCCATGTCTCACCTCTCTTCTCTAAAATAAGCCATGTCTCCCCTCTTCTCTCTAAGATATGCCATGTCTCACCTCTTCTCTCTTTTATTTATTTATTCTTCTCTCTAAAATAATCCATGTCTCATCTCTCTTCTCTAAGATACGCCATGTCTCACCTCTCTTCTCTAAAATAAGCCATGTCTCACCTCTCTTCTCTAAAATAATCTATGTCTCCCCTCTCTCCTCTAAAATAAGCCATGTCTCACCTCTCTTCTCTAAAATAAGCCATGTCTCACCTCTCTTCTCTAAAATAAGCCATGTCTCACCTCTCTTCTCTATAATAAGCCATGTCTCACCTCTCTTCTCTGAAATAAGCCATGTCTCACCTCTCTTCTCTCTAAAATAAGCCATGTCTCAACTCTCTTCTCTAAAATTATCCATGTCTCACCTCTCTTCTCTAAAATAAGCCATGCTTCAACTCTCTTCTCTAAAATAAGCCGTGTCTCACCTCTCTTCTCTAAAATAATCCATGTCTCATCTCTCTTCTCTAAAATAATCCATGTCTCATCTCTTTTCTCTAAAATAAGCCATGTCTCACCTCTCGTCTCTAAAATAATCCATGTCTCATCTCTCTTCTCTAAAATAAGCCATGTCTCATCTCTCTTCTCTAAAATAAGCCATGTCTCGACTCTCTTCTCTCTAAAATAATCAATGTCTCACCTCTCTTCTCTCTAAAATATGCCATGTCTCACCTCTCTTGTCTAAAATAATCCATGTCTCATCTCTCTTCTCTAAAATAAGCCATGTCTCACCTGTCTTCTCTAAAATAATCCATGTCTCATCTCTCTTCTCTAAAATAAGCCATGTCTCATCTCTCTTCTCTCTAAAATATGCCATGTCTCACCTCTCTTCTCTAAAATAATCCATGTCTCATCTCTCTTCTCTCTAAAATAATCCATGTTTCATCTCTCTTCTCTCTAAGATAAGCCATGTCTCACCTCTCTTGTCTAAAATAATCCATGTCTCATCTCTCTTCTCTCTAAAATAATCCATGTCTCATCTCTCTTCTCTCTAAAATAATCCATGTCTCCCCTCTTCTCTCTAAAATAAGCCATGTCTCACCTCTCTTCTCTAAAATAAGCCATGTCTCCCCTCTTTTCTCTAAGATATGCCATGTCTCACCTCTTCTCTCTTTTATTTATTTATTCTTCTCTCTAAAATAATCCATGTCTCATCTCTCTTCTCTAAGATACGCCATGTCTCACCTCTCTTCTCTAGAATAAGCCATGTCTCACCTCTCTTCTCTAAAATAAGCCATGTCTCCCCTCTTCTCTCTAAGATATGCCATGTCTCACCTCTTCTCTCTTTTATTTATTTATTCTTCTCTCTAAAATAATCCATGTCTCATCTCTCTTCTCTAAGATACGCCATGTCTCACCTCTCTTCTCTAAAATAAGCCATGTCTCACCTCTCTTCTCTAAAATAATCTATGTCTCACCTCTCTTCTCTAAAATAAGCCATGTCTCACCTCTCCTTCTAAAATAAGCCATGTCTCACCTCTCCTTCTAAAATAAGCCATGTCTCACCTCTTCTCTCTTTTATTTATTTATTTATTCTTCTCTCTAAAATAATCCATGTCTCACCTCTCTTCTCTCTAAAATAAGCCATGTCTCCCCTCTTCTCTCTAAGATAAGCCATGTCTCACCTCTTCTCTCTTTTATTTATTATTCTCTCTAAAATAATCCATGTCTCATCTCTCTTCTCTAAAATAATCCATGTCTCATCTCTCTTATCTAAAATAAGCCGTCTCCCCTCTCTCCTCTAAAATAAGCCATGTCTCACCTCTCTTCTCTAAAATAAGCCATGTCTCACCTCTCTTCTCTAAAATAAGCCATGTCTCACCTCTCTTCTCTATAATAAGCCATGTCTCACCTCTCTTCTCTGAAATAAGCCATGTCTCACCTCTCTTCTCTCTAAAATAAGCCATGTCTCAACTCTCTTCTCTAAAATTATCCATGTCTCACCTCTCTTCTCTAAAATAAGCCATGCTTCAACTCTCTTCTCTAAAATAAGCCGTGTCTCACCTCTCTTCTCTAAAATAATCCATGTCTCATCTCTCTTCTCTAAAATAAGCCATGTCTCATCTCTCTTCTCTCTAAAATATGCCATGTCTCACCTCTCTTCTCTAAAATAATCCATGTCTCATCTCTCTTCTCTCTAAAATAATCCATGTTTCATCTCTCTTCTCTCTAAGATAAGCCATGTCTCACCTCTCTTGTCTAAAATAATCCATGTCTCATCTCTCTTCTCTCTAAAATAATCCATGTCTCATCTCTCTTCTCTCTAAAATAATCCATGTCTCCCCTCTTCTCTCTAAAATAAGCCATGTCTCACCTCTCTTCTCTAAAATATGCCATGTCTCACCTCTTCTCTCTTTTATTTATTTATTCTTCTCTCTAAAATAATCCATGTCTCATCTCTCTTCTCTAAAATAAGCCATGTCTCACCTCTCTTCTCTAGAATAAGCCATGTCTCACCTCTCTTCTCTAAAATAAGCCATGTCTCCCCTCTTCTCTCTAAGATATGCCATGTCTCACCTCTTCTCTCTTTTATTTATTTATTCTTCTCTCTAAAATAATCCATGTCTCATCTCTCTTCTCTAAGATACGCCATGTCTCACCTCTCTTCTCTAAAATAAGCCATGTCTCACCTCTCTTCTCTAAAATAATCTATGTCTCCCCTCTCTCCTCTAAAATAAGCCATGTCTCACCTCTCTTCTCTAAAATAAGCCATGTCTCACCTCTCTTCTCTAAAATAAGCCATGTCTCACCTCTCTTCTCTATAATAAGCCATGTCTCACCTCTCTTCTCTGAAATAAGCCATGTCTCACCTCTCTTCTCTCTAAAATAAGCCATGTCTCAACTCTCTTCTCTAAAATTATCCATGTCTCACCTCTCTTCTCTAAAATAAGCCATGCTTCAACTCTCTTCTCTAAAATAAGCCGTGTCTCACCTCTCTTCTCTAAAATAATCCATGTCTCATCTCTCTTCTCTAAAATAATCCATGTCTCATCTCTTTTCTCTAAAATAAGCCATGTCTCACCTCTCGTCTCTAAAATAATCCATGTCTCATCTCTCTTCTCTAAAATAAGCCATGTCTCATCTCTCTTCTCTAAAATAAGCCATGTCTCGACTCTCTTCTCTCTAAAATAATCAATGTCTCACCTCTCTTCTCTCTAAAATATGCCATGTCTCACCTCTCTTGTCTAAAATAATCCATGTCTCATCTCTCTTCTCTAAAATAAGCCATGTCTCACCTGTCTTCTCTAAAATAATCCATGTCTCATCTCTCTTCTCTAAAATAAGCCATGTCTCATCTCTCTTCTCTCTAAAATATGCCATGTCTCACCTCTCTTCTCTAAAATAATCCATGTCTCATCTCTCTTCTCTCTAAAATAATCCATGTTTCATCTCTCTTCTCTCTAAAATAAGCCATGTCTCACCTCTCTTGTCTAAAATAATCCATGTCTCATCTCTCTTCTCTCTAAAATAATCCATGTCTCATCTCTCTTCTCTCTAAAATAATCCATGTCTCCCCTCTTCTCTCTAAAATAAGCCATGTCTCACCTCTCTTCTCTAAAATAAGCCATGTCTCCCCTCTTTTCTCTAAGATATGCCATGTCTCACCTCTTCTCTCTTTTATTTATTTATTCTTCTCTCTAAAATAATCCATGTCTCATCTCTCTTCTCTAAGATACGCCATGTCTCACCTCTCTTCTCTAGAATAAGCCATGTCTCACCTCTCTTCTCTAAAATAAGCCATGTCTCCCCTCTTCTCTCTAAGATATGCCATGTCTCACCTCTTCTCTCTTTTATTTATTTATTCTTCTCTCTAAAATAATCCATGTCTCATCTCTCTTCTCTAAGATACGCCATGTCTCACCTCTCTTCTCTAAAATAAGCCATGTCTCACCTCTCTTCTCTAAAATAATCTATGTCTCACCTCTCTTCTCTAAAATAAGCCATGTCTCACCTCTCCTTCTAAAATAAGCCATGTCTCACCTCTCCTTCTAAAATAAGCCATGTCTCACCTCTTCTCTCTTTTATTTATTTATTTATTCTTCTCTCTAAAATAATCCATGTCTCACCTCTCTTCTCTCTAAAATAAGCCATGTCTCACCTCTTCTCTCTTTTATTTATTATTCTCTCTAAAATAATCCATGTCTCATCTCTCTTCTCTAAAATAATCCATGTCTCATCTCTCTTATCTAAAATAAGCCGTCTCCCCTCTCTCCTCTAAAATAAGCCATGTCTCACCTCTCTTCTCTAAAATAAGCCATGTCTCACCTCTCTTCTCTAAAATAAGCCATGTCTCACCTCTCTTCTCTATAATAAGCCATGTCTCACCTCTCTTCTCTGAAATAAGCCATGTCTCACCTCTCTTCTCTCTAAAATAAGCCATGTCTCAACTCTCTTCTCTAAAATTATCCATGTCTCACCTCTCTTCTCTAAAATAAGCCATGCTTCAACTCTCTTCTCTAAAATAAGCCGTGTCTCACCTCTCTTCTCTAAAATAATCCATGTCTCATCTCTCTTCTCTAAAATAAGCCATGTCTCATCTCTCTTCTCTCTAAAATATGCCATGTCTCACCTCTCTTCTCTAAAATAATCCATGTCTCATCTCTCTTCTCTCTAAAATAATCCATGTTTCATCTCTCTTCTCTCTAAGATAAGCCATGTCTCACCTCTCTTGTCTAAAATAATCCATGTCTCATCTCTCTTCTCTCTAAAATAATCCATGTCTCATCTCTCTTCTCTCTAAAATAATCCATGTCTCCCCTCTTCTCTCTAAAATAAGCCATGTCTCACCTCTCTTCTCTAAAATAAGCCATGTCTCCCCTCTTTTCTCTAAGATATGCCATGTCTCACCTCTTCTCTCTTTTATTTATTTATTCTTCTCTCTAAAATAATCCATGTCTCATCTCTCTTCTCTAAAATAAGCCATGTCTCACCTCTCTTCTCTAGAATAAGCCATGTCTCACCTCTCTTCTCTAAAATAAGCCATGTCTCCCCTCTTCTCTCTAAGATATGCCATGTCTCACCTCTTCTCTCTTTTATTTATTTATTCTTCTCTCTAAAATAATCCATGTCTCATCTCTCTTCTCTAAGATACGCCATGTCTCACCTCTCTTCTCTAAAATAAGCCATGTCTCACCTCTCTTCTCTAAAATAATCTATGTCTCACCTCTCTTCTCTAAAATAAGCCATGTCTCACCTCTCCTTCTAAAATAAGCCATGTCTCACCTCTCCTTCTAAAATAAGCCATGTCTCACCTCTTCTCTCTTTTATTTATTTATTTATTCTTCTCTCTAAAATAATCCATGTCTCACCTCTCTTCTCTCTAAAATAAGCCATGTCTCACCTCTCTTCTCTAAAATAAGCCATGTCTCCCCTCTTCTCTCTAAGATAAGCCATGTCTCACCTCTTCTCTCTTTTATTTATTATTCTCTCTAAAATAATCCATGTCTCATCTCTCTTCTCTAAAATAATCCATGTCTCATCTCTCTTATCTAAAATAAGCCGTCTCCCCTCTCTCCTCTAAAATAAGCCATGTCTCACCTCTCTTCTCTAAAATAAGCCATGTCTCACCTCTCTTCTCTAAAATAAGCCATGTCTCACCTCTCTTCTCTATAATAAGCCATGTCTCACCTCTCTTCTCTGAAATAAGCCATGTCTCACCTCTCTTCTCTCTAAAATAAGCCATGTCTCAACTCTCTTCTCTAAAATTATCCATGTCTCACCTCTCTTCTCTAAAATAAGCCATGCTTCAACTCTCTTCTCTAAAATAAGCCATGTCTCATCTCTCTTCTCTCTAAAATATGCCATGTCTCACCTCTCTTCTCTAAAATAATCCATGTCTCATCTCTCTTCTCTCTAAAATAATCCATGTTTCATCTCTCTTCTCTCTAAGATAAGCCATGTCTCACCTCTCTTGTCTAAAATAATCCATGTCTCATCTCTCTTCTCTCTAAAATAATCCATGTCTCATCTCTCTTCTCTCTAAAATAATCCATGTCTCCCCTCTTCTCTCTAAAATAAGCCATGTCTCACCTCTCTTCTCTAAAATAAGCCATGTCTCCCCTCTTTTCTCTAAGATATGCCATGTCTCACCTCTTCTCTCTTTTATTTATTTATTCTTCTCTCTAAAATAATCCATGTCTCATCTCTCTTCTCTAAGATACGCCATGTCTCACCTCTCTTCTCTAGAATAAGCCATGTCTCACCTCTCTTCTCTAAAATAAGCCATGTCTCCCCTCTTCTCTCTAAGATATGCCATGTCTCACCTCTTCTCTCTTTTATTTATTTATTCTTCTCTCTAAAATAAGCCATGTCTCAACTCTCTTCTCTAAAATTATCCATGTCTCACCTCTCTTCTCTAAAATAAGCCATGCTTCAACTC
The DNA here is from genome assembly GCF_045679555.1 of Salvelinus alpinus. Classification (NCBI taxonomy): domain Eukaryota; kingdom Metazoa; phylum Chordata; class Actinopteri; order Salmoniformes; family Salmonidae; genus Salvelinus; species Salvelinus alpinus. The sequence goes on from NC_092093.1 coordinate 76,440,869, forward strand.
TCTTCTCTAAAATAAGCCGTGTCTCACCTCTCTTCTCTAAAATAATCCATGTCTCATCTCTCTTCTCTAAAATAAGCCATGTCTCATCTCTCTTCTCTCTAAAATATGCCATGTCTCACCTCTCTTCTCTAAAATAATCCATGTCTCATCTCTCTTCTCTCTAAAATAATCCATGTTTCATCTCTCTTCTCTCTAAGATAAGCCATGTCTCACCTCTCTTGTCTAAAATAATCCATGTCTCATCTCTCTTCTCTCTAAAATAATCCATGTCTCATCTCTCTTCTCTCTAAAATAATCCATGTCTCCCCTCTTCTCTCTAAAATAAGCCATGTCTCACCTCTCTTCTCTAAAATAAGCCATGTCTCCCCTCTTTTCTCTAAGATATGCCATGTCTCACCTCTTCTCTCTTTTATTTATTTATTCTTCTCTCTAAAATAATCCATGTCTCATCTCTCTTCTCTAAAATAAGCCATGTCTCACCTCTCTTCTCTAGAATAAGCCATGTCTCACCTCTCTTCTCTAAAATAAGCCATGTCTCCCCTCTTCTCTCTAAGATATGCCATGTCTCACCTCTTCTCTCTTTTATTTATTTATTCTTCTCTCTAAAATAATCCATGTCTCATCTCTCTTCTCTAAGATACGCCATGTCTCACCTCTCTTCTCTAAAATAAGCCATGTCTCACCTCTCTTCTCTAAAATAATCTATGTCTCACCTCTCTTCTCTAAAATAAGCCATGTCTCACCTCTCCTTCTAAAATAAGCCATGTCTCACCTCTCCTTCTAAAATAAGCCATGTCTCACCTCTTCTCTCTTTTATTTATTTATTTATTCTTCTCTCTAAAATAATCCATGTCTCACCTCTCTTCTCTCTAAAATAAGCCATGTCTCACCTCTCTTCTCTAAAATAAGCCATGTCTCCCCTCTTCTCTCTAAGATAAGCCATGTCTCACCTCTTCTCTCTTTTATTTATTATTCTCTCTAAAATAATCCATGTCTCATCTCTCTTCTCTAAAATAATCCATGTCTCATCTCTCTTATCTAAAATAAGCCGTCTCCCCTCTCTCCTCTAAAATAAGCCATGTCTCACCTCTCTTCTCTAAAATAAGCCATGTCTCACCTCTCTTCTCTAAAATAAGCCATGTCTCACCTCTCTTCTCTATAATAAGCCATGTCTCACCTCTCTTCTCTGAAATAAGCCATGTCTCACCTCTCTTCTCTCTAAAATAAGCCATGTCTCAACTCTCTTCTCTAAAATTATCCATGTCTCACCTCTCTTCTCTAAAATAAGCCATGCTTCAACTCTCTTCTCTAAAATAAGCCGTGTCTCACCTCTCTTCTCTAAAATAAGCCATGTCTCACCTCTCGTCTCTAAAATAATCCATGTCTCATCTCTCTTCTCTAAAATAATCCATGTCTCACCTCTTTTCTCTAAAATAAGCCATGTCTCACCTCTCGTCTCTAAAATAATCCATGTCTCATCTCTCTTCTCTAAAATAAGCCATGTCTCATCTCTCTTCTCTAAAATAAGCCATGTCTCGACTCTCTTCTCTCTAAAATAATCAATGTCTCACCTCTCTTCTCTCTAAAATAATCTGTCTCACCTCTCTTCTCTAAAATATGCCATGTCTCACCTCTCTTTTCTAAAATAAGCCATGTCTCATCTCTCTTCTCTCTAAAATAATCCATGTCTCATCCCTCTTCTCTAAAATAAGCCGTGTCTCACCTCTCTTCTCTAAAATAAGCCATGTCTCACCTCTCTTCTCTAAAATAAGCCATGTCTCATCTCTCTTCTCTAAAATAAGCCATGTCTCATCTCTCTTCTCTAAAATAAGCCATGTCTTGACTCTCTTCTCTCTAAAATATGCCATGTCTCACCTCTCTTCTCTAAGATAAGCCATGTCTCATCTCTCTTCTCTAAAATAAACCATGTCTCAACTCTCTTCTCTCTAAAATAATCCATGTCTCACCTCTCTTCTCTCTAAAATAATCCATGTCTCACCTCTCTTCTCTAAAATAAGCCATGTCTCACCTCTCTTCTCTAAAATAAGCCATGTCTCACCTCTCTCCTCTCTCCCTCCTTCTAGGATTCTGGCTACTGGCTACAGGTGCACCGGTTGGAGCATGGGGACGGAGGCATACTGGATCTGGACGACACGCTGTGTGATGTGGCCGATGACAAAGACAGGGTGAGTCACGCTGTGGTCAGTGGGCTTGATACACCTCAGGAAGCTATTTGAGCTATTTCAGGGTAAAAGCATTTGCTTAGATGTCCTTCCTGCTTTGCATATACCCATGTTATGATGCATGTTGTGTTATAACTGGACCAATTAGTCTGCCACTTCCTGTTGTGATCCCCACAGTAGCAGCCAAGTGATGCCCAGGCTTACAATACTGGCAAATACAGAGGCATATTTCTCAGATGAATTCACAGGCCATTTCCTACCAGATGCTAGCTGTCTTATCTCCGCAAAATCGAGAACTGGAGAACAAAGTGAAAAAGAAAATGACAACGTCTAAAACTAGATATTTATGTGTAAAAATAGATAACTAAATTACTTAAATGTGACACGCTGCTGCTGCCTCTGGTTGAATGACTAATGAACTCTATAAAACAGAGAAACAGTCTTTGTAAACTTTGAAAGGGCGTGTTTTTTGGCTGCACTGTCTATTTACGAGATCTCTTCGCTTATGAAAATCTGTTTTCATATTTCTACTGAGCAGAATCATGAGCCCCCTGCCTGTCATAAGATGTCATTGCAGCCATACTTTATCTACAAACATGCTGCCGTTTAATGGCATATGGACAGTAGACGAACGCTGTTGACAGGGCTTCAGTGGTTTATGTGGCTCACAAAAGGGCTTGGGTAGTTAGGTGCTGTGTTAGATTAGATTACTAAAGGCACGTTCACACTGCCGAGGGCTAAATGCCTCAAAGCACTGGGATAAGGGAGGTTTGAGCTTGGGGCTAAGCAAGTGTTCACACGTGCACATTCTAAAGTGGGCTAGCACCAACCTTAACCCAGGGGCTAGCCAATCAGAGTTCCTTTGATACCTAATTTGAATATTCTACACCAGAAAAGGGACCGTTGGTTTCACTTAGCCCTACTTGTATGAACACAGGTTAAGCTAGCCCAGGGCCTGTCTTAACCTGGGGCTAAGAACAATGCAGTGTGAAAAGGCCTTAAGTGTTGAATCAGAGTGTAACCTGGTGTTATGCTACTGTCGAACAGAGATAGAGAGAGCTTTAGTAATAGCAGTAGAGGTCATTCTAATCAGCTATAGTAAGGTATAGGATGGGAACATTTGAGAAAACACATTCTCCATTTACATTTTAGTCAAGCCAAATATTAGCCCAAGGCCGTTGGACACTATTTACTTCTTCTAGTACACCCAGACTACTGCAGTTTCCTCTGGCAAACGTTATTTGACTGCTGGCTGGTACAGCGTGTGTGTGTAGGTATGTGTGTGTGTGGTTGCGTACATGTGTGCGGGTTCACTCTAGATTGAAAGCCAAACAGAGTGGGTAGAGAGACCATGCCACCTCCAGTTATGACGGTGGTGTTTCTTTAGACGTTGTGAGCCAGAGCTGTGTGTTAATCTCCGGCCTGTCGGAAGTGCTGCTGTTTATGGGACAGTTCGTCAACCAGACAGGTGCTTGTGTGTGTATGTGTATCTCTGAGTGTGTGCATGTGTGTGTGTGTGTGTTAGAGCGGTGGTCCGGATGCGTGAGCTGGTTTTTCCAGGTGGCATGCCATGCTTCTGTTTTCATCCCTCTCCTATCAACACAGTCTGCTATTCAGGCCCTGGGTTCTGTGCTATTCCCCATCAAACTCCCCTGCACATGGACAGGAAATAGCAGTGGAGACAATACGCGTAGCTCTGTCCTTTAACATCAGTGACAGTACAGTACACTGCTATACCCAGAGAGCCATACATAACATCTTTTAGTCATTTAGCAGACGCTCTTATCCAAAGCGACTTCCAGTTAGTGCATTCATCTTAAGGTAGCTAGGTGGAACAACCACATATCACAGTCATAGTAAGTACATTTCATCTCAATGAAGTAGCTATCAGCAGAGTCAGAGCTAGTACGAGGAAAAATATAGAATGAATATATATATATATATATATATATACAGTCGGTTAGGACATCTACTTTGTGCATGACACAAGTAATTTTTCCAACAATTGTTTACAGACAGATTATTTCACTTATAATTCACTGTATCACAATTCCAGTGGGTCAAAAGTTTACATACACTAAGTTGACTGTGCCTTTAAACAGCTTGGAAAATTCCAAAAAATTATGTCTTGTCTTTAGAATCTTCTGTTAGGCTAATTTACATAATTTCAGTCAATTGGAGGTGTACCTGTGGATGTATTTCAAGGCCTACCTTCAAACTCAGTGCCTCTTTGCTTGACCTCATGGGGAAATCAAAAGAAATCAGCCAAGACCTCAGAAAAAAATGCCTGAAGGTACGACGTTCATCTGTACAAACAATAGTGCGCAAATATATACGGGAAAATCTAAAGAAATCAGCCAAGACCTAAGAAATAAAATTGTAGACCTCCACAAGTCTGGTTCATCCTTGGGAGCAATTTCCAAACGCCTGAAGGTACTATGTTCATCTGTACAAACAATAGTACGCAAGTATAAACATCATGGGACCACGCAGTTGTCATACCGCTCAGGAAGGAGACGCGTTCTGTCTCCTAGAGATGAACATACTTTGATGCGGAAAGTGCAAATCAATCCCAGAACAACAGCAAATGACCTTGTGAAGATGCTGGAGGAAACAGTTACAAGAGTATCTATATCCATAGTAAAACGAGTCGTATATCGACATAACCTGAAAGGCAGCTCAGCAAGGAAGAAGCCACTGCTCCAAAACCGCCATAAAAAAGCCAGACTACGGTTTGCAACTCCACATGGGGACAAAGCTAATACTTTTTTGGAGAAATGTCCTCTGGTCTGATGAAACAAAAATAGAGCTGTTTGGCCATAATGACCATCGTTATGTTTGGAGGAAAAAGGGAGAGGCATGCAGGCCGAAGAACACCATCCCAACCGTGAAGCACGGGGGTGGCAGCATCATGTTGTGGGGGTGCTTTGCTGCAGGAGGGACTGGTGCACTTACCAAAATAGATGGCATCATGAGAATGAAAATTATGTGGATATTTTTTTATAAAAAAAAAAGTGAATCTTTATTTAACTAGGTAAGTCAGTTAAGAACAAATTCTTATTTTCAATGACGGCCTAGGAACAGTGGGTTAACTGCCTTGGATATATTGAAACAACATCTCAAGACATCAGTCAGGAAGTTCAAGCTTGGTAGCAAATGGGTCTTCCAAATGGACAATGACCCCAAGCATACTTCTAAAGTTGTGGCAAAATGGCTTAAGGACAACAAAGTGGCCATCACAAAGCTCTGACCTCAATCCTGTAGAAAATTTGTCGGCAGAACTGAAAAAGCGTGTGCGAGCAAGGAGGCCTATAAACCTGAATCAGTTACATCAGCTCTGTCAGGATGAATGGGCCAAAATTCACCCAACTTACTGTGGAAAGCTTGTGGAAGGCTACCCGAAACGTATGACCCAAGTTAAACAATTTAAAGGCAATGCTACCAAATACTAATTGAGTGTATGTAGACTTCTGACCCACTGGGAATGTGATGAAATAAATAAAAGCTGAAATAAATCACTCTCTATTATTCTGACATTTCACATTCTTAAAATAAAGTGGTGATCCTAACTGACCTAAGACAGGGAATTTTTACTAGGATTAAATGTCAGGAATTGTGAAAAACAGTGTTTAAATGTATTTGTCTAAGGTGTATATATACAGTATGTGTGATATATATATATATATATATATATATATATATATATATATATATATATATAATATATATATTTGTACCTGTGAAAGGTTTGGACACCTACTCATTCCAGGGTTTTTCTTTATTTTTACTATTTTCTACATTCTAGAATAATAGTGAAGATATCAAAACTATGAAATAACACATATGGAATCATGTAGGAACCAAAAAGTGATATATTATATATACATTTTATATTTGAGATTCTTCAAAGTAGCCACCCTTTGCCTTGATGACAGCTTTGCACACTCTTGGCATTCTCTCAACCAGCTTCATAAGGTAGTCACCTGGAATGCATTTCAATTGAATGATGTGCCTTGTTAAAAGTGAATTTGTGGAATTTCTTTCCTTAATAACCTCTAATTCCTCCCAAACCCGGATCCGGGAGCACCCCCCACAGTAAAAAAGCTGACTAGCATAGCCTAGCATAGCGTCACAAGTAAATACTAGCATCTAAATATCATTAAATCACAAGTCCAAGACACCAGATGAAAGATACACATCTTGTGAATCCAGCCATCATTTCTGATTTTAAAATGTTTTACAGGGAAGACACAATATGTAAATCTATTAGCTAACCACGTTAGCAAAAGACACCACTTTTTTTACTCCACCAGTTTTTTACTCCATCAGTAGCCATCACTAATTCGACCAAATAAAGATATACTAACCAAGAAACAACTTCATAAGATGACAGTCTGATAACATATTTATTGTATAGCATATGTTTTTTTAGAAAAATGTGCATATTTCAGGTATAAATCACAGTTCTACATTGCAGCTGCAATCTGAAATAGTGCCGAAGCTGCCAGAATAATTACAGAGACCAACGTCAAATACCTAATTACTCATCTTAAAACATTTCTGAAAAATACACAGCGTACAGCAAATGAAAGCCCAACATCTTGTGAATCCAGCCAATATGTCAGATTTTTTAAGTGTTTTACAGCGAAAACACAATATAGCATTATATTAGCTTAGCACAATAGCCAGAAACACAAGCAATTGACCAGCAGCACAGGTTAGCGATCGTAACAATACAGCAAAAGATATATAATTTTGGACTAACCTTGATATACTTCGTCAGATGACAGTCCTGTAACATCATATTACACAATGCATATAGGTTTTGTTCGAAAATGTGCATATTTAGCGGCACAAATCGTGGTTATACAATGTGATGAGTGGCAACAGGTCATGCATTCTGTCCGGCGCCATCTTGGAAAGGCACCTAAGTTTACGATTATTTATCGATTAGATTGACTAAAAAATACAGGTTGGACAGCAAATGAAAGATGCATTAGTTATTAATGCAACCGCTGAGTTAGATTTTTAAAATTAACGTTACTAGACATACAGTGTGCGTTACAGCCAGACTAGTGCCGCAATAACGGCGGACAAATGCGTTTACATTTTTCCACATAAATACGGAATAACATCATAAATAGTTCTTACTTTTGGACGAGCTTCCATCAGAATCTTGGGCAAGGTGTCCTTTGTCCAAAAGAATCGTTGCTTGGTTGTAAAATGTCGTCTTCAACTTCGGAATTAGCAGCTAACAATAGCCATGTGGAGCAGACATGCCCAAATCCTCAAAATGCAATACTAAGGAATTTCCGAAAATAGCAATATACTCGCATAAACTGATATAACTCGGTTTAAAATAACTTCGTTATGATGTTTCTAACACCTATATCGAATTAAATTACAGACGGATACATCTAAGGCCGATAACTGAGCTTTCCAAAATTTCATCCTGAGGTCTTGCTTCGCGTCATGACGAACGACAAAAAGAGAGGTCCCTTCGTTCCTTGGAGCTTTATAAGCTCTGAGATCTACGTAGACACTCCATTCCAATTCTCATTGGTTACTGACATCCAGGGGAAGGCGGGTGCAGTTCATGTCGACCCATAGGATACATACAGAGTTTTAAACTGATCTGAGAACAGAGCCTCGTTTTCAGACCTTCGCAGTTCCTGTCATGATTTTCGCTGCAGAACGAGTTCTGGTTCACCCACAGACATAATTCAAACGGTTTTAGAAACTAGAGATTGTTTTCTATCCAATAGTAATAATAATATGCATATTGTACGAGCAAGAACTGAGTACGAGGCAGTTTAATTTGGGAACGCTAAATGTCCAAGTTGAAACAGCACCCCCTGTAGTGTCAAGAGGATTGCGTTTGCGCTATTCAGTTTTGTTGTGACAAGTTAATGGTGGTATACAGAAGATAGCCCTATTTGGTAAATTGACCTATTCCATATTATGGCAAGAACAGCTCAAATAAGCTTTGACATTACTTTGACATGAAGGGCAGTCAGTCCGGAAAATTTCAAGAACTTTTAAAGTTTCTTCAAGTGCAGTCCCATAAACCATCAAGCACTATTATGAAACTAGCTCTCATGAGGACCGCCACAGGAAAGGAAGACCCAGAGTTACCTCTGCTGCAGAGGACACGTTTATTAGAGTTACTAGACATGCACCTCAGATTGCAGCCCAAATAAATGCTTCACAGAGTTTAAGTAACAGACACATCTCAGCATCAACTGTTCAGAGGAGACTGCGTGAATCAGGCCTTCATGGTCGAATTGCTGCAAAGAAACCACTACTAAAGGACACCAATAATAAGAAAAGACTTGCTTGGACCAAGAAACACGAGCAATGGACATTAGACCAGTGGAAATCTGTCTTTGGTCTGATGAGTCCAGATTTGAGATTTTTGGTTCCAAGCACCGTGTCTTTTGTGAGACACTGAGTAGGTGAACGGATGACTGTCCTTCAAGACTGTTAGAAAAGCATTCCAGGTGAAGCTGGTTGAGAGAATGCCAAGAATGTGCAAAGCTGTCATCAAGGCAAAGGGTGGCTACTTTGAAGAATCTCAAACATAAAATATATTTTAATTTGTTTTACACTTTTTTTGGTTAGTAAATGATTCCATATGTGTTATTTCATAGTTTTGATGTCTTCACTATTATTCCACTATGTAGAAAATAGTACAAATAAAGAAAAAACCCTTGAATGAGTAGGTGTGTCCAAACTTTTGACCGGTACTATATATGGCTGTGACAAGAGTATACCCTGCTGAGTTTAAAGACCATGAAAACAGTTCCTATAAATGTTATATTTAGGATCCTATGTATCTTGGCATGCATAAATGAAAGACAGTCCGTCTGTCTGTCTGCATAACTGCACTGATGCCATTGTCATGAGACTGACACATGCAGTACCTTTAAAAGCAGTAGGTCTGTTCACAGTAGTGGCTGTACGTGTAATGCTATGCATATCCACTGTACTGTGTGTGCACTGTGCGTCCCAACTGGCACCAGATTCCTGACATAGTGAACTACTTTTGATCAGAGCTCTATTGGCCCTGGTCAAAAGTAGTGCACTATATTTGGAAATTAGTGTAATTTGGGACTCCGCCTGTACGTGTTACTGCTCGCCAGTGATTATTGAGCAGTTTAAAGCTAACAGCATTGTTTAAGGCCTATATAACCTCCAGACTGACTGACTGACTGACTGACTGACTTACTGACAGGCAGGGTTGTGGAGCTGGTCGGCCCAGTCTTAAAAATAAGTCTAGGCTGCTTCCTTCCGCTTCTTACACAATGTAATTTTGGTTTGACTTCAAAACCAGTTTGGAGCACAACCACCTCTGCCTTGACAGTAGGAACAAACAGAGTATATTAGGTTGTCTATACTAAATGAAGATATGCTTTTTAGTATACCTCTTTCTTTACAACCTTTACCTATAGCAGAATTGGATTACGTCCCAAATGACACCCTAATCCCTATTTAGTGAACTATTTGACCAGGGCTCTGGTCTAAAGTAGTGGACTATATAGAGAATAGAGTGCCATTTCAGACCTAGTTCTGGTTATCTTTCCAGTCTGTGCTCCCGACCTTCGCTTCTCCAGCTTTCACAGGAAGTGTGATTGTAGTACAAGCAGGAAACTAATGCCAGTTGAGCGCAGCAGCGAGTGGCAACCCCTACATCTTAGTGTGGGTGTGGGTGTGGGTGTGGGTGTGTCAAATCAAAGTTTATTGGTCGCGTACACGGTTTTGTAGATGTTATCCCAGGTGCAGCTAAAGGCTTTTTCCCCCTAGCGCCAACAATGCAGCAATATCTGGCAATACAATAACTACACACATAATCAAACAGTTAAGAAAAAAAGAACAAGTTAAGATGTATCAAAACGTCAGAATCCGTAATATAAATATATATGTATCTGAATGGTGTGTAAAGAAAGTGTGGACAGTATATGAATAGACAAGTAGTTATATAGGATGAGCCATGACTAGAACACAGTATATACATATTTAGTGGGTAAAACAGTATGTCAAATGATTCAAGTGACCAGTGCTCAATGACTATGTACATAGGGCAGCAGTCTCTAAGGTGAAGGGTAGAGTACCGGGTGGTAGCCAGCTAGTGACAGTCTGTAAGGTGAAGGGTAGAGTACCGGGTGGTAGCCAGCTAATGACAGTCTCTAAGGTGAAGGGTAGAGTACCGGGTGGTA